>NC_057724.1:51680977-51767822 GCF_004010195.1 Chiloscyllium plagiosum
GGTTCGGGGTTGTGGGACTATGAGGTTGGAGGTGGTGGATGGGAGATCCCCCGAGGTGGTGAGGTTATGGACGGTCTGGGAGATGATGGTTTGGTGGTGGGGGGTGGGGTCATGGTCAAGGGGGCAGTAGGAGGAGGTATCTGCGAGCTGGCGTTTGGCCTCAGCGGTGTAGAGGTCGGTGCGCCAAACTACTACCGCGCCTCCCTTGTCTGCTGGTTTGATAGTGAGGTTGGGGTTGCAACGGAGTGAGTGGAGGGCTGCGCGTTCCGAGGGTGAGAGGTTGGAGTGGATGAGTGGGGTGGGGGAGTTCAGGTGGCGGTTAATATCGCGGCGGCAGTTGGCTATGAAGAGGTCGAGGGCAGGTACACAGAGCATGGTCAGAGATAAGCGATGACTTAATTCAATGATGGAATTTGCTAAAGTCTATTCTACTTCCTATGTTCCTTTGGTTCTGTTCATTTGCACTCCTCTTATCAATGCAATTTGCCCAAAATTGGTAAACACAGCACGAAAGATTTGAAATTTTAAGTTAAGGCCAACTTGTGTTTCTGTAATTTTTTTATTGCAATAATTAGTTCTTGAAACTGCACTGCATACAAACTGTCATGATCCTTGATCTAATCAGTCATTTAGAGGACTTTTTGTTAATTATACTCTGGATACCAGAAAGCACATTTCAAAAGCTTGTAAAGATTTTTAAAACCAATTTCCTTTACTATCATACTCCAATGTAACTTTAGTCATTTTTACTTGGTTAAAATCGGATTCCTCATTGGTTGTAAATTGGACGTCATTGTTGTTTATTGTGGGGGAGAAAACCCTTTCTATTCAGCTGTATTATTTGATCTGCACCAAGTCACTACTCTTAATTATATCAAGTAACTTCTATTAAGCAACCAATCTTCGTTAAATTTCATTCTGAAGTACCGTCTAGTTCTGTCAGTTCATGACAAATTTTGTCAATGTACAAATTGGTTTGAGCAGAAACTTAAGGGAAATGAAACACTAGCCAAAAGTGCAGAATTTTGCGTATTACTTTGCCTTGGATTTAGTGCTGAAAGCAGTGAATCAACCCTGAGGGGTGTAAGTTAATTCAGAATTAATCTGGAACTTAGTTCATTTTATCCTTTCCCTTCACAGCTTCAAGAAAATCAGGATGAAATTGAAAATATGATGAATGCCATTTTTAAGGGGGTGTTTGTACATCGATATCGGTAAGAGCTTCAGGGTGTCTTGCACTTTTGCATGGCTTGAATTATAGCAAGAGAAATTCTGCCTTTTGTATAAAATAATTGAATCTTGATTGTTCTGTTTTGTTTCTCCAACAGTGATGCAATCTCTGAGATTAGAGCTGTCTGCATCGAAGAGATTGGGGTATGGATGAAAATGTACAGTGATGCCTTCTTAAATGACAGTTATTTGAAATACGTGGGGTGGACCATGCATGATAAGGTAATGTAAACCTATTTTATAAATGTTTGTTGTACAGTTATGTATTAAACAATGGAACTTGTTTGTTTTTTTTGTGTAAAGTATTTTGCACATTTTGTGGAACAACAAGTGTATTTATGCACCAAATATTACCAGTTTCAAGATTCATTTCCAGAATGCTGCATTCTGTGGGATGTCAGTGGGAGTGGTATGCATTATTTATTAAAAAATTCATATTGATTTTCCTGGTGTGTTGAAGAAAGGTCTACCCATCTATACTAATTCCCCAGTCAATTTTTCAGTTGCATACTTAGTAATGTGTTTTGTTTTTCAGCAAGGGGAAGTGAGGCTAAAATGTTTAACAGCCTTGCAAGGTCTCTATTACAACAGAGAACTCATCCCTAAACTTGAACTTTTTACAAGTCGTTTCAAGGTTAGTTTATTTTAAATTGCGTACTACTGGACTTTTACGTTTAATTTTATAAATTGTATCTTGTGACTGTTGGTGTGTATAAAATATTTTCTATTGATATGCATGCCCAATCTGCAAAACCTCAATTTGTGTTTTTACACTTCCTCACATTTCTGTTAATGTTTTTCCTCGTTATAAATCCTTACCTTTTATTATGGTTATAATTATACTACAGCCAATGGTGATGCTTAATTCAGTACATCTGTTACACATCTCCCAGCTCCCCACCCTGCGCTTCAAAGAATATCCTGAAAATCCTAAATGAAACTGAAGTTTTAGCAAAACTCGATCCTCAAAAAAAAACATATTTAGTAACATTATTCTGAAATACGCACATTGTTCTTCTGACCTCTGTACTGCGTGCTGTAAGAAGTCAGTTTCTCATGATTCTTCAAGACCATGCTGTTTCCCTTACAGGAAAGCTATTACTTCAATGCCAATCCTGATATCATTGACAAATTCCATCACTTTCTCTTCTATTCCACTATGTCCAGTTCATTCCCCAGTAAGCCAGCAAGCCAGTTTTATCAAATTTAAGGTTCCCTCCATTGTCAAAGTCACAGTGTGGTTTGGTTGAGGTTCGTTCATAGTTGCTGCTTCCAATCAGTTCTGTTCCCACTTATCCCCTCTGGGATTGTCTTTCTCCCACTAATCTGCTCTACTTCACCGATCAGCTTGTATCCAGAGCTTGGAATAAGGTAGGTAGTAGAAATTCAATATATAGATGTCAAAGTATTTACTTAACAAGATCAATTGTATCATGTCCTCATTCAAAAATGTCTAAAGATAAACCCAGGATCGACATAGCAGTCAGTTTAATTTCAGTGGGAGGAAAGCCAATAGAAATTTTATGAGCAAAATTAGAAGTCAGTCTAAAAAAAGGTTAATCAAGAAAAACCAAAATCAACTTGTTCAAACCAAACGTTTAAAAAAATTGATTGTCTTCCAAACGGTACTTGATAAAGTGCCACCTATCTTTGCCAGCAGTTTTGATTTCCATGGATGAAAAGAGTTAACGACAACATGAAGATAAAGTTGGCTGAGTGTTAGAAAGCAGAATGGTGGTAAACTGTTGTTTTTCAGATTGCACAATGTGGTTTCCCAGGGGTCTGAACTTGAGCCACTGCTTTTCTTGATTGGTGACAATGACTTGGACTTGGGAGTATCATGCACAATTTCAAGTACTTGTAAATGACAGAAAGCCTAGCAGAGTGTTAATTGGGAAGAGGACAATGATAGATTTCAGAAGGACCAAGACAGATTGGTGAAATATGTGGATAAATTACACACAGATTAAGTTTTAAAATAGAGCAATGTGCAAGGATTCATTTTGGTAGAAAGAATGGGAGCGAACAATATAAAACAAAGACTACAATTTGTGCAGGAATAGGGAGACCTGGGGTTATGTGCAAATTGTTGAAGTGGGAGGATAGGTTGAGAAGTTGTTTGAAGAGATATATTGAACCTGTACACAAACAAGGAAGTTAGGATGAACCTTCATCAAACTTCAATTGGAGTATTATCAGGAAAGATTTGAAGTCTTTGGAAAAGATGCAGTGAAACTTTACAGTACAGGTAGTTCTTTTATAACACGACGGTTGCGTTCTTATGCAACCCTGCATTACAGAAAAATTGCACTTTAGAAACAATGCTCAAAGTATTGGTGATTTAATCGCGTTATAGCCAATACACATTTTAAAAGTTCACATTTGAGAAACTCTCCAATTTGTCAATTGTGTTACAGCGAATTCATGTTATCGAAGCACGCATTATAACAGAATGATCTGTACTAATTTCAAGAGTGGGGCACTTCAGTTGATTGGAGATGCTTTACTGAGGTTTGGTAGAAGTGTTCAAAAGCATGGAGGATCTAAGCATAGTAAATGGAAAAGCTAATGACTTTGAGGAAAGGAACATGAACAAGAAGATGTAAAGTGATTGGTAAAAGAGACAATGGTGACATGAGAAAATATTTTAAAGCAGTTGATGTTTAGGATCTGAAAAGCACTGCTTGAATTGGTGATGGAGGCATATTCAGTTGTGGTTGGATAAGCACCTGAAAATAAAAACAAATTGCAGGTTTGTGGTAGAGGATAAGGGTGTAGAGTGGTGTCTTGAAGGACCAAGAGGTGATGTCCTGTACTGTAACCAGTCTCTGATTCTGATTTCACAAGGAAAACACACCCCTTAACAATCTGAAAATCGTGAAAGGCCATGTAATTAGTTTGGAATTTCACACATTTGATTTCCACAAATCATTGTTCTAAATTATAAAAATTCTCCTGTTCGCTGTGAATCATGTGATAAAAGATAAGAATACTTCCTTTAAAAAAAAACTTGTAGTGTTGATGGTGTGACATTCCACTGTCATGAGAAGATGCCAGTCTGCAATGACTAGTTGATGTCTATGAAGATATGGTAAATAATTGGAGCATTTATACAGCAGTCTCAAGTTATCTGTCATTATAGACTACCTGACCTTTGTGTCAGAGGTTGGTATTGAAAACTTGTTTATTGATAAAAATGGAGCAGTAAAAGCTTTCAGAGTTTACTATATGAATGAACTTTTATTTTTAGGATAGAATTGTTTCCATGACTCTGGATAAAGAATATGAAGTTGCTGTGCAAGCAATAAAACTTCTGACTCTTGTTCTGCAGTAAGTAGAAGTTGTTATACTTGATTCTTTGTTCTTGTGGCCCTTCAGAATCTTTTATAATAAGTGGGTGTTTATATTATTGTGCTATCATATGAGATGCATCTTTCACTTTTGAGTATGTTGGATTTAGGCCATTTCAGAATCTATTCAGTCAGATAACAAACTGAACCTTTGCTACCAGCAACAATGTATTCAGTCCTGAAGATACATTTCCTGCACCCCTAGGAAATAACCCTTATTTCTTGTCAAGGTCATTCTGTCAGTCTGACCAGAACATTTAAATTACGTCTGTCTGCTTCTGTACAAATGATCACTTTTTTTAGTCCTTATAGTTCTAGGGTCAGTTCCAGTTGTGTACGCAAGTTGACTTAAAAGCCCATTCAATTTTTGATTTCGTTACTAAGCTTTGCCCTGTAAACAGAATCAATGCCAAATTTCAAAAACCTTTTCTGATCTTTTAGAAATTGGACTAATTAATATTTTTAAATACCTGAAGTTTGTTCCTCCCCCATCTTCAGCCTGTATTTTCAGACCAATTCTCAGAGTTTGTTGCAACTTCCTTTCTCACTAGTACAAAATGAGTAGCCACAGTATTAATACATTTCCTCCTATTTCTTGAACTGCATCCAGGCACTTGATCCAATGCACAATCCTGGTACTGCTTCCCATGACACAAACCATACACACACACATATTCAGTCTTTCTCTGATATCTGAAACAGCTCTGCTTTCTCAGTCTTGGTACTGCTCATGTCAAACTGCTCCCAGGTTCCCACATTGAAAATCATCTTCACTTCTGAATGCTTGAACTGTGCTTTTTAATAGACAGTTACACATATAAGATCCTATAACCTAATATTCTGCATTCATAGAAACTATTTGTATGATGTTTGTATAAACTACATGTATATAAAATTGCGTAGTATAGACTTGTCATTTGACTAAACTCATCTGAGCTGGTGTCTATATTTGACACGAATCTCCTTGCATCTCATCTCAACTTTGTGATACACTTGTCATTTTGTTTTCAGTGTTACACTTATGTAGTTTCCCTTTTGAATGACAGAAGCATTTGCCTAGATCCTCCATTGCCTTTGGTAGAGAGTTCCACATTCAAACTGCTCTTTGAGCCAGTGACAGTTTTATGTTTGTAATCTTTAATTTTGGATCCTCTCATAAGTGGGAACATGCTCTCCACGTCTCTCCTAGTATTTAGGTAATATATGCATGCATTACAACAATAATTCATTCCTATCTAGTGCAAGAGCCAAACAGAAAAGGTGGCTCTACTGTGGTCTAGTATACAAATTAGAGATAGTGGTACATCCAGAGAGTAGAAATTGAAAATTGCCAGAAAAAGCAATAAGACTGAGGCTTGAGAGAAATTTAGAATTCAGGAAAAGATGACAAAAAGATTGATTAAGATGGGTAAATAGAGAATGAGAGTAAACTTGCTGCATATGTAAAAACTTACAAAAAGTTTCTATTAATATGAAAAGAGAAAAAGATTAGTGAAAATAAATGTTAGGTCCCTTACAACCCAAAATGGGAAAAATTGAAATAGGGATCAAAGAAATAGCAGAAGAATTGAAAACAGATTTTAATTTGTCTTCACTAAAAAGAACACAGATAATTCCCCAGGAATGTTTGGGAACCGGGGGTCAAGTGAGAGGGTGAATTTGAAGAAAATTGATAAGAGTTTTAAACAAAAAGTGTGCTGGAAAAATCCATGAAGTTAAAGGCTAACTAATCCATAGGGCCTAATAATTTGCATCCCTTAGTATTAAGGAAGTAAATCCTGAAGTATGAGATATATTGATGGTCATCATCCAAAATTCTGTAGACTCTGCTGTGCTTTTTAAAGATTGGAAGGTTATAAATATAATAGGAGAAAGTGAGGACTGCAGATGCTGGAGATCAGAGCTGAAAATGTGTTGCTGGAAAAGCGCAGCAGGTCAGGTAGCATCCAAGGAACAGAAGAATCAACGTTTTGGGCCCGAAACGTCGATTCTCCTGTTCCTTGGATGCTGCCTGACCTGATGCGCTTTTCCAGCAACACATTTTCAGCTATAAATATAATAGCACAATTCAAAAAAGGAGGTTGAGGAAAAAGTGATTTACAGATTAGGCTAACGTCAGTAATGGGGAAATTGCTGGAGTCTGTTGTTTGTTTAAAAAAAAACTTAATAGAACACTGGGAAAGTAGTAATGGGATCAGACAAAGTTAGCCATGAGTTTATAAAAGGGGAATCATGCTTAACTAATCTTCTGGAAGTTATTGAGGGCATCCCTAGTAGAATAGGGAATGACAAATCAATGGTTGTGGGGGAATTTGGATTTCAAGAAAGATTTTGGTAACTTCCCACATAAGAGAATTGAGGGCAAAATTGAAGTGCATTAGTCAAGGATAAATGTAGTGTAATGGGGAATGTATTGGGTGAGGTACTCTTCAGAGGGTCGGTGTGGACTTGTTGGGCCGAAGGGTCTGTTTCCACACTGTAGGAATTCTGTGATTCAAATGGTTGTGGGTAATATACTGACTTGATTTCGAATGCACATAGAGAACTGAATGAGGAAAACAAATTCATTATTTCCAAGTTTGCTGATGACACAAAACTAAGTGTCATTGTGAGTATGATGCAAAACAGCTTCAGGGTGATCAAGACAGTGATTGTGAGGGCTAGAATATAGCAAATGCAGTATAATGTGGATAACTTGAAGCTGTACACATCAGTGTGAAAAACTGGGAAGGAGGATGTTATTTAAATTGGGGATGTATTAGAAAATGTGGACGTACAAAGTGACATGAGTGATCTTGTACTGCAATCAATGAAATAAACAGGCTGGTGGAGCAAAAAATTGAGGAGGTAAATGATATGTTGGTCAAAATTCTAAGAGGTTTTGCATTCAAAATTATGGATGATTCTCTTCAATTAGGTAGAGTTTTGGTGAGACTGTACTTGGATTTTGTGTGCAATTTTGGTTTGTCTACTTTAGAGAGGATGTTCTTACCATAGAGTGGATTTCTCCAAAGGTTCACTAGATTGACACTGAAGATGGTAGGGCTCTCATAGAAGAAGTTGGTTTGACTGGGCCTGAATTCACCAGAGTTTAGAAAAATGAATGGGGTTCTGATTTAAATGAAATCATAGCAGGACTAGACATAGTCGATGCAGGGAGGATGTTCCTGATTGGGGAGTTAAGAGTCAGGGTCATAGTTTCAGGATTGAGGGTAGGGCAATGATGAGGAAATGTTTCTTCACTTAGAGGGTGCTCTTACTTCGGAGTTCACTAACGCAGAAGGCTGTGGAGGCCAAAACACTGAGCATCTTCAAGAAAGATACTGATACTTTTTTTTGTCTCAAGGGCAAAAGGGATGTGGAGAGAAAGCTGGGATATGGTGTTGAGATGGAGCATCAGCTATGATCAGATTGAATGGCAAAAGAGGTTTAAAGGACCTAAAAGACCATACATTTTGCTCCCAGTTTTGGTATATGTAACCCATTTGTACTTTTAAAGATCTATATCAGGTCAGCTCTAATCTGCAACCTGCATAACAAATATAAATCTTGTCCTCCTAACTTTTACAGACTTACCTCTCTTATATGTACAGATTTTAGAATAAAATGTTATTGTGAACACCGGCGAATCCAAAAAATACATCACAATGACAATACATTTAACTTCACCCAAAGTTTTAAACTCTCTCATTATTCCGTAGTTAAAAATATAATTTGGTTCATCACGTGCTCCTTAGCTCAGTTGTAGTGTTTTCATCTTTGAATTTTAAGGCTGTATATTTAAGCCTGTCTGCAGAAATTGGAGAACATCTGTGCTCATACTTCCTACTGTACTGTTAATTCTGTCATCTTTTGAATGAGACTTGATGCTGAAACCTAGCTCCTTAGATGCACATTAAAATAAAAGTGCAGTGTTCTTATGGCTGCTTTATTTACCAACAATGAAATAATGATTATACTTGAAATTTTCAATGTCTGAAACAGTTGTTTTGGAGGATCATGTTGTTAATTCAATATATCCTACTTGCACATTATATATAAAATAGCACATTCTTTGACTAATTGAGCAATTCTACCTCATTGTGCACTTTGAAATTTTAATTTAAGCAGTTCAGTTTAATTCAATGAACCATGTGCTAAACCATTTCTAATTTTACCAAATACAGCAATAAGATATATCAGATACCTAGTTTTGGCAATAATTGTGCTGTTGTCAATGCCACTTTTCTGACTGCAAAGTTGAAATTAAAATTCAAGGTATTTATCAAACTGCGCAGCCTCTGAATTAAGTTATTTTTGCTCTTGCATTTCCTATTATAGGGGTAGTGATGACGTCCTTACCTCTGAGGACTGTGAAAACGTCTACCATTTGGTTTACTCTGCTCATCGACCAGTCGCTGTAGCAGCTGGAGAATTTCTTTACAAAAAGTAAGGAGCAAAATCAAATTAGAAGTGTGTCTAAGGGGAAATTACTTTTCAATTTCTTGTCACGTTCTGCTTTCCTGTCAGGTCTGTTAGTATTGTATAATAAAGTTGTAGTAATGAGCTACCACTTCAACTAAATCTTGTTCCAGTGTAAATAAAACTTGAACACATGCCAATATCACTTAATAGAAATCTGTGCAGTGTGCATATTTCTGTTTTACAGTCTGTATGGTTTAAGGTTGATCGCTGGTAATTTTACATAGGAGCTATTAGAACTGAGCATTTTAATTCGGAAATTTAGTCCTCCTTCAGTTTTATAATGAATTTTCACAAGACTTTGCAGAACAGAGGGACCTTGACTACAAGCTCAGCAATGATGTTACTCATGAATTACATTGCTGAAATTCTGCTGCTACGACTGGCATTCTTAATATTGGGAACCTTAATCCAAGAGTACTTTGAACCTGAGACTGTTAATTTGTGTTACTGGTAAGAAAACGTTTGCATAGGCATTTTAAGAACTCCGATGCTGCACTTCCTCCAAATTACAAGTTGTTCTTCAGCTTCATTGTTCAAACATTTCTCCTATGTTGGCCTGATTCTACAAAGGTTTGGTGCTTTCTGTAATTGTTTCAAACTGCAAAGCTTTAAGGGGTGCAGTGTGGCATGTGCTGAAGGACTATTTTGCTGTCTGACGAATATGTAACTTGGGAGCACAAATCAGCCATTCAGTCCTTCATGCCTGTTCTGCCATTCAATAAAATTACAGCTGATTTATTTGTGTTCAGAATTCCATATCTCTCTCCACTGTTGATGTCATTAGTCTCATCATACAGTGTGTGTTCCTGGATGAACTGTGCAAGTTGCATTTTCTTATGTTGATGGTGGATGAAAGTACGTACATTTCAGTACAAAATATGCTGATTTTGCACATCAATTTGCTGAAAAGATTGTTTTTGCACAAATTTTTAAACTGACTGCTTACGATACTGCCTCCGTTGTGACAGCAATCAAGCAATGTTATTAACAGTGACCTTGCTTTCCAGAAGATGGTGATGTTTACATCAGATAGAGCTTCTGTTATGCCATTTCAGAAGCCAATTTTTGTACATTGGGAGTCAGATCTTAGCCAGTCCCAATAAGGTTGGCAGATTTCTTTCCCTAAATGGTGTGATATGTTGTTTTGAACAATCGACAGTGGTTTCATGGTCATTAAGCTTTGAAATTCAATGTTTTGAAAAATTATAATTCTACTGTCTGCCTTGACTTCTGAGCAGTACTTTGAATATCACCATGGGCAGCACGGTGGCACAGTGGTTAGCACTGCTGCCTCACAGCGCCAGAGACCCGGGTTCAATTCCCGCCTCAGGCGACTGACTGTGTGGAGTTTGCACATTCTCCCCGTGTCTGCGTGGGTTTCCTCCGGGTGCTCCGGTTTCCTCCCACAGTCCAAAGATGTGTAGGTCAGGTGAATTGGCCATGCTAAATTGCCCATAGTGTTAGGTAAGGAGTAATCTAATCTAATCTAATCTAAACCATGCCATCACCACCACCTCAGCAGTAGAAATTAAGATGTCTTGCTTAATTAAGAATGTGAGATGAAGAGACATTGGGATGTTTCAATGAATTGAGTGTGAAAGTATATGAACTAGGATCAATGGTAAGCAATTCAGCCCCTCAAGCCTTTTCCACCATGTTATACAATCATGGTGGATCTAATCTTGATCTCAACTCCACTTTCCTACCCAGTCTCCATAACTCATAGAACCATTAATTAAAATTCTGTCTATCTCTTCAAATTTAATCAGTGTCTCAGCAGCTATCATACTGTAAGTGGTGAATTCTAAAGATTCAAGACCTTTTGAGAAAGTAATTTCTCTTCATGTCTGTTTTATATCTGCTACCTATTCTAAAACTATGATCTCTCATTTTAGGTTGCTCCACATGAGGAAACATCTTTTCCTTGTCTACATTGTCAATCCTTTTTAGCATCTATGTACCGCTCATTCTGCCTCCTTCAGACAAGCCCCATATCTCTCGAATAATCTCAGCACCTTCTGTGAAATGCCTCCAATTCAACTATATTCCTGCTCCAGAAAGGAGACCGAAATTGGATGCGATACTCCAAGTGTGGTCTCACTACTGCCTTGTACAGTTGCAGCAATATTTCCCTACTTTTATACTCTACTCATTTCGCAATAAATACCAAAATTCCATTTGTCATAGAGATGTACAGCACGAAACAGACCGTCCGGTCCAACCCATCCATGCCGACCAGATATCCCAACCCAATCTAGTCCCACCTGCCAGCACCCGGCCCATATCCCTCCAAACCTTTCCAATTCTTATACCCATCCAAATGCCTCTTAAATGTTGCAATTGTACCAGCCTCCACCATTTCCTCTGGCAGCTCATTCCATACATGTACCACCCTCTGCGTGAAAAAGTTGCCCCTTAGGTCTCTCTTATATCTTTCCCCTCTCACCCTTAAACCTATGCCCTCTAGTTCTGGACTCCCCGACTCCAAGGAAAAGACTTTGCCTATTTATCCTATCCATGCCCCTCAAATTTTGTAAACCTCTATAAGGTCACCTCTGTTCCTCTCATTTTCTCCCAATTCATACATGAGGATCATGCAGATCCTACTGCACTGAAGCACCCTGAAGTTTCTCTTCATTTCGATAAGCCTGTCTTCTATTCCTCCAAGCAAAATAGATAACCTTGCACTTACCCAGGTTAAACGTCATCTTCCAAGTTTTGGCCCTTTCACCTAACTCTCTATTTCATAATTCTTCATTGCAACTTAGTGTTATCTGCAAATTTGTCTATAGTACTTTCTATCCAAGTCATTTTATAGATTGTAAATAGTTGGGGACCAAGGACTGAACTCTGTTTTTGGGATCTCACTAGTTATACCTCGCCAAACAAAAAAGATTCATTTATGCCGGTTGTTGTCTGTTGGTTAGCCAGTCCTCTATCCAAGCTAATAAATTACTTGGAACCTCGTGCTCTTGGCTTGTATATTAACCTTTTGTATGGTACCTTACCAAATGTCTTCAGGGGCTCCATCTATACTATGTCCATGGGATGCTTATTATCCATTTGCTTGTTATATTTTTAAAGACCTCTAGCAAATGAGTCAAATATGATTTACCCTTTCTACAATCCATCAGAGTCAGTATGATTTGATTTTGATTTTCTAAATGTCCCATTTTACTTGGCGTTGGCTTCTAACAATTTCCCAATAACATGTTAAGTTAAATGGTCTGTAGTTTCCCACTTTTTGCCTGCCTCCCTCCCTTTTTGAATAAGGGCATTGTTAAGCTTTTTTCCAATCCACTGAAATGTTGCTTACATCCAGTGAATTTGGAATATAATCAATGGATCCACTATCTCTGCTGCTACTTCCTTATAAGACCTTAAGATTTGTCTGTCTTCAATTCCAACAATTTGCTCAGTATTTTTCCCTAGCGGTAGTGATTGTTCTGAGTTCCTCCCAAGTGACCTCTGCATTACCTGTAACTTGTGGGATGGTTCTCGTGTCCTCCACTGTGAAAACCGAGGCAAAATATTGATTTAGTTACATCACCAGTTTTGTGTTCTCCACTATTTACATCACAGTCTCATCCTCCAAGTGACTAATATTCACTTTACCTACTATTTTCTCTTTTATACTTGCTTTTGCTATCTATATTTCACCCTCATTTCATAATTTACCTTCAGTCTTTTTGGGACTTTTTAGTGACCCTTTGTTGATCTCTGCCACTGGCCTTTGCAATATGGTAAGCCTTAGTTTTTGTCTTTGTTCCCTTCAACTTCCTTGCTTAGCCATGGATGTTTTCTCCCAATCTTATAAACTTCCTTCCTTTCTGAAATACGTTTTAGTTGAGAGCAATTGAGGTATGTCATTAAAGATTTGCCACTGGTCCATCAACTGTCCTCCCTTTTAGTTTACCCCCCCCCCAGTCCAATTGGACCAGATCTGTCCTCATGCCGAGGTAAATACCTTCATTTCTCTCCAGAGCTCTGGTATTGAACCCAGATTCTCATCCTCCAACTGAAATTGAAATTCTAGCATGCTATCATCAATCTTCCCTGTAGGATCCTTTAGTTTGAGATAATTAATTAATTCCACCTCATTGCACAATACCAAATCCCGCTGGCTGTTTCCCTCAACTTTTGTTCCATCTTCATGTTTGATTTCACCTCTGTTGTTGGCTGTGGGGTCCGCAAAACGTGTCCAAGTAATGGTCAACTTAAGTGTTTTGGAAGTGCATTTATGCCTGCCAACCTCGGGCTAGCTTCTTCTGTCTCTGGTTGTATGGATACCATGTCCGGCAAGAAAGAAAGAAATGTGCTACTCAGTTCAGTGCAATCAGTTTGGCTGTTGCTTGTATTACATGTAATTCATCCAAGCTTTGAGATATGAGTGTAAGATTTGAAAGTATGCGAGAGTGAGGATAAGTTTGAGAGGTTGAGATGAAATTGCTGAATGTCCGACAAGAATTCTGACTTATCGTGATTTTTGACTGGTTTGTGGTGAGTGTGTTTTGATCAACGTTGATGTCATATCCCACTAGAAGTGCATTCATTGACTTGATCACTAGTATCCAGCCATTCTGGTTGCATTGCATCCAGGTTTGAGTTCTGACCTGAGCCGCCACAGCCATCAGTTTCCCTTGCCTTTTGAGTGTTTGATTTAGGGCTACCTTGCCCTCATTGGTGACAGGATATCGGGGTAGTGGCATAGTGGTAATGCCACAAAATAAGGAATTCAAAGTTCCAGGGATCTAAGCTTCAAATCCCACCATGGCATCTGGTGGAATTTAACGTCAGTTAATGCAATCGGGAAGGCTAGTCTCCATATAATAGTTGCTGAATGTTATATAAACACACCTGGTTTATTATTGACCTTTTGGAATGAAATTTGCTATCCTTAACTGATCTGGCCTACATATGATTCCAGATTCAGAGCAATGTGGTTGATTCTTAAATACCCCTGAAATGATTTCAAGAATAATTTGGTATGGCCGACAAATGCTGTCTTCACACAAACATTCACATCCTACAAAAAGTCTCTTTTCTGTCAAGGTTTCCCATGTGGTACCTGTAAGCCTTGAAGTCCACTCTCCCCATTCCTGCGCCTTTCAGCATTTCTTCCGAAGTGAGGTTCTTGAATGATTTCCTTCATCTGATCCAGCTACAGTGTTTAATTTTTAAGAGGTAGTATAAGCCTTGTCATATCTACATTGCACATGCCTGCTTAGCACGTTCTCTGTCCTCCAAAGCATGTGCATTTTTCCCATTGGAAACTTCATAGCGTGCCCATTGTACCCTTCATGCCACCCACCGAAAGAAATGAACGTTTTCTGTTGAAATGCTTTTCACATTACAAACTCATTATTTGAATTAATGAGTAAACATAGTTGAGTAAACATGAGTAAACCCTGGGAGAAGATCCACAGAGATTGAAGCATTTTGTTTTTGTAAAGTATTTTTGGATATAATTAACCTCTGTTTCAGATGTCTAATTGGTAATTTTGGAGTAATGTTTTAGATGTAATGACATAACTCTGAAGAATTTTAATTCTGCTGTTCCTCTGTGATGAAGGATACTTGATGGCAAGAAGTTGGGAGATCTGGTCAAGTGCAACTAGGGATTGATGGAATTTAATTTGAAGCAAAATTCATCTTAAAAGTTTTTTTGATGTTGTAATATTGTTTTTTCTTTAAGACTTTTCAGTCAGAAAGACCCTGAATCTGATGAAGGGGCAGTAAAAAGAAAAGGAAGGCAAAGCCCAAATGCAAAGCTCATCAAAACACTGGTGTTTTTCTTCCTCGAGAGTGAGGTAAGCTGTTAATTATGCACATTACCACTAATTATGGTACATTAAGCAATAATACATTTCCTCAGTAATGGGTTTACTGATAGCATTCCACAATAATTAGAATTTTACCGATCTCTGTTCCTAAAATAATTTTTGTCATTTGTTGGGAACAATGTTCTTTGATCATTTATGAGATCCAATTCTTGTCTTGGATCTTCAATTTGGGAAAACAAAATTGTTAACCTTTGTTCAGTCTTTTACAGTAAATTGGATCATTATATTTGCTGCTCCCCAGTTGGTCAAACAAGTGCCAGCTAGGAATGTTACCTCTGATTTTCCTTTCATCTTCTTAAGGAGGGTGAAGACATAATCTCTCTCCCCTTCCAAACACTGCAATGGTAGCGTTTTTTCTTTTGATTGGTCATTGATATGAGTTTCTTGCAGTTTCACTTCGAGCATTGCATATTGCTGGGATCCTAAAAGACAGTGAACAAATTGCAGTTGGAGCAGCAGCAGATTTTGTTTAGATTGTTGAATCTGGGTGGTACAATAATTGGCACAGTGTGCTTTTATTTTGAATTATGTCCAACTGAGCCTAAATATTGTAGATAAAAGCAAAAATACTGCACTGCTGCAATAACTCAGTAAGCCAGACAGTATCTGTGGAGAGAAAGAGTTGGCGTTTGATTTTGATACAACCTTTCATCAGAATTATTTTGAATTTTTGTTGCTCATTTCATTCTGATATGCTGAAACTCTGATTCTGTCCATAGATACTGCTGGACTTCTGAGTGATTGCAACAATTTTAGTTATTCATGCGACATAGAATTTGCTTCAAACTTTCACTGCACAATTCAGAAAATGATTGCTTTTTAATACAAGTTAAATAAGGGAAGCAAGAAATAAATGTAGACTAATGTATGTTATCCAAGTTAATGCATTTGTTCACAAATCTTATGACTTTTTCCATGTTGAAATGATGTTGTGCTGAAATCTTTCAATTGATCTAAATAGTTCTTACTTTTCCATTGATAGCTGCATGAACATGCTGCTTATCTTGTGGATAGCATGTGGGATTGTGCAACCGATTTGCTCAAAGATTGGGAATGCATGGCTAGTCTCCTTTTGGATGAGCCACTAAATGGCGAGGAAGGTAAAGTATATTTAAACAACATTCTATGACACTTCATGCAAATATGTAAAAGCTTAGTATGCAAAATTTTGAAAGAATTACATAAAATCATAGAATCCTTATAATGTGGAAACAGGCCATTCAGCCTAACAAGTCCACACCAACCCTCTGAAGAGTAACCCACCCAGACCCATACCCCCCTTACTACTTCTGACTAAGGCATCATGGGCAATTCAGCATAGCCAATTCACCTAACCTGCACATCTTTGGATTGTGGAAGGAAACTGGAGCACCTGGAGGAAACCCACATAGACACTGGGAGAATGTGCACACTCAATACAGATAGTCGCCTGAGGTTGGAATCAGCCCTAGCACTGTGAGGTAGCAGTGCTGACCACTGAGCCTATGTGGGGGGACAAAGTGAATGCTGCTTCATTGTTCAAAATAGCTTATTGATGGTGAATGCAATCGCGTGTGCTATAATGAAAAAAATGATAAACTCTCTTGGTATATCAATACATCATGTAAAGGAATTTTGAATTATATTGACCTAGAAGGCTGTACTTAACTATGATGATTTCATGAAGGATAATGATGAAGCTGTCGCCTGTGACCTTGGAATTCCCTGGATTAGAGACCAAGACTAAACTTGATCTGGCTTTACCTCTGCTGATTATCAATCACTTGACTCCTGTTAGGGTCAACAGTTCATGTCTCCATCTGCCTAGGCAGTGTGTTACAATATGATTAAGCAGGTTGATTAAAAAAATTACTTGAGAGAAGTTGTTTTGCTGGTATATCCAAGCAGTTAGTTAATCAATTGCCATTTAGCAACCAAGCACACATCTAAAAGTTATGCACTTGGTTAAGATGCAGTAAAACCTCCCTCAACTATGAAATTTCATTTAATAAGTAAGACATGAATGACTGAGAGGAGAATTGGAAACAGTGGGGAGCCTAAATTATGGATTTGAATATCTTGGACCTCTACCGAAACTGTAACGTTATCACAAAATCCCTCCAGTCCAGAGGCAATTCATCCCATTGAGTCTGCACCAACCATCCGAAGAGCATCCCACCCCAGCTATCCCTGCATTTACCATAGCTAACTCACCTAGCCTGCACAACATTGGACACTATTGGGCAATCTAGTATGACAGTCCTCCTAGCCTGCACATCTTTGGACTGTTGAAGGAAACCGGACCACTCAGCGGAAACCCATGTAGAGGTTAGACAAACGTACAAATTCCACATATATGGTCTTTCAGCTGGAATTGAACCCAGGTCCCTGGCATTGAGAGGCAGCAGTGGTAACTACTGAGTCACCATGCTGCCCACTTATTGAGCAGATTAAAATTTTAGTTTGTATAATCATCTTGCTGAGGTGTTAGAATAATTGGGATGTTACATAATTGTTATACTCTCTGACGAGTCCACCAAATTTGCTTTGATCCCAGACAAGATTGCTAAATTTGTGTTACAATCTGGTTAAGGACAAATAATTTCTTTTAAAGTTGACAAAATGTTGAGATCTGTGGTACTTAGGAGATATGTTTCCAAGATTCACAGTTTTGAACAACCAGAATAAACTTTAACTGTTCATTTTATTTTGCAGTCTCTTCACACTCAACATATACTGTATCATCTAAAATTAGCTGAAGTAAATGTAAAAAGCTTTAACAGCAACTTTGATGGAACAGTAGTCCAGAATGATCCCACAGATTTCTTAGACTACCATATGGGTCATCAAATCTCATTAAAACTGCCTCATTCACAAAGGATATCAAATCTTAATTTCAGAAAGCAAGCCCCTGAAGTTTTTCAATCACTGCTCGATAACTTGGATCATTTTGCTGAGTGCTCACTTCCTTAAGTTAAAAATCACACAACATCAGGTTCTAGTCCAACAGGTTTAATTGGAAGCACACTAGCTTTCGGAGCGTTGCTCCTTCAGGTGATAGTGGAGGGCTCAATCCTAACAGAATTTATAGCCAAAATTTGCAGTGTGATGTAACTGAAATAGCTTTGGTTTCACAAGTTACTTGAGCTTCTCACAAGCTTTAATTATTGATCCAGTTCAAGGCAGGAACAATTGAATCTGGACCTTGCAATATCCACAGCTTACTGGCTTACGCATTGCAAATGGATGCAAACAACTGGATTTTATCATCTAGCCCTGTTCCCATTCCAGATGAGATTAGCAAATTTGTGTTACTGTCTGGCTTGGACAAGTCTTTATTTGGTTATACACAGAACAGATTTGAGTTCCTGTGTACTGAGAGAATAGTGCAACAAGATTCATTGGTGGTGAACAAACAAGCTAAAATTTACTGTGCAAGGTTAGATCTGTGAAACAGTTTGCAATATGTTACAGCATGCTCTTGAATTCAGAATGTACATGAGGTAAATATGCATAATTGATTTTACTCAAACATCTTGAGTACATCAAATAGCAAACATGGTCAAGATGGTTTGCTAGCTTTGCTCAGCTGCCACTAACACTGATTTTTTCTGAGCTCTGCGATTTATCATTTACACAAAGCGAATGCTCCTATTGGGCTACCTTCTCCTCTGCTCTCAGCTGCTCTGACCAGCCAGTTGCTCCCAGGAGTGCTACTGAGCCCCGACTGTCTGGATAGCTCCCGATGCTTCTGAACCTTAACCCCAACCTTTGATGATCTACTTTGAACTACAACTGCTCGGAGTCTGCTACAGTGGCTCTTTCCAATTCAGATTCTCTTTCCCCTGTTCCCACCCATTTATCTCCTCCTTGTAGGATTTCTATTCATGCCCTTCCTGATTTCCAGTCTCTCTCTCATGCTCGCATGACCCTGCAGGTGCATCCCTTTCTGCAACTGTCAACTGTGGCCTGTTCTGCTCTGTGGATGTGTTGAAACTCCCAGGACATCTTGAGAATTGGAATTCTTAATCTCTTCTGGTAATTTAGCAGTTTTTAACATTTCAGAAGTCTGGACAAATGATCCAGACATCAGTTCAAATTCCAGGTTGGCAGATATGGAAATTAATCTTTTATTTATTAAATAAGCTCTAAAAATAAAACTGGTGTTGGTGACCATTGAAATTCCCAGTCGGAGTTTCAACATCCCATTACTATTTAATCTGTAATTCAAGTAAAAGACTATCAGCTCAAATTTTGAAGGATTATTGCTCCCATGAGTTGCCTTGATATTTTATTGAAGCTTGTTCACAGTAACATTCCTTCACATTTTAGAAATGGTAGTACTTTTCTGTGAAAATACTTCAAAAATTTAACCAATTTAATGGACATGTGATTTTAAATTTTGGTAGGCCTTAAATTAAATAAACATCAACTCTATTCTGGGTCATTTCTGGTTTGGTCAATTTTATCAGAAACTCTTGCATGCATTTACTTACAGGTGCTTGTACTTAAGGGTGTTTTGACTCTTTTGACCCTTGCTAAATACTGTTCAGGAGACACAGAAGTAACATTGTCTCTAATCTATTTTCTACAGGCTTAACAGAGCTTTGTAAAGGACACAGGGAAGATTTAATGAAAATGTTGTTGCATAACTGTTGAAACAACATTCATCTAATGTTGCATATTGTTGAAAATAGTGTAAAAAATCAGTTGCTTTTCTTGCATCATTCTCTGCAAATAAAGCTAACAATGCATTCTTTTCTTGTCAGTCCTGACTGATAGACAGGAGAGC
Organism: Chiloscyllium plagiosum; assembly: GCF_004010195.1. Classification (NCBI taxonomy): domain Eukaryota; kingdom Metazoa; phylum Chordata; class Chondrichthyes; order Orectolobiformes; family Hemiscylliidae; genus Chiloscyllium; species Chiloscyllium plagiosum. Next base: position 51,700,636 of record NC_057724.1, read on the forward strand.
GCACTTGTTGAAATTATGCTGTGCACAATTCGGCAAACAGTGGAGTGCCATCCTCCAGTTGGTAGAGGTTCAGGTAGAAAGGTATGACATTTATATTGTCTTATCTAAGATGCTTACTCATTTCATTTTTCAATGTAGTACAGTTGAAATACTTGTGCAGACTGCATAGTTTGTTTATTTAAGACTTCACATGGTTGGATATCGTTTTTATGTTTACTCTTTCCTGCCTCCACTCAATCCCTCCAGTGAATCTCAACTATCAGGCTACTTGTCAGACACCAGTACTGAGTGAAGAGAATTTTCTCGCATTTTTTACACTGAAAAGATTAAAGCTACTATCTTCTTTTCCTGCTGCAATCGAGCCTTCACACTTTCTGGCAACTACCTGACATTGCTTGCAATCTTAGTATCATATTTGATTCATGATGAACTTCCAACCACATGTTTGTGTCTATCAATAAGGTAGCTTATCTCTATTTCTGTAGCATTGCCTGACTCAATCCTTGCCTCATCATCTGCTGAAGTCACATCCATTCCCATTTTATCTCTCAACTTGACAATGCCAATGCACACAGGTCTGTCTTCCCATAGTCCACCCTCTGTAAAATTAAGATAATCTAAGACTGTGCTGCGCATATCCAAACTCTCTCTGATGTTCTGTTCACCTATCACCCTTGACTTCAGTAACCTACATTGACACCTGGTTAAGCAGCTCTTCAGTTTCAAAATTCCCACTCTTAATTTCAAATCTATTGTGTGATCTTGCATTTCTGTAAAGTACAATAAACACTATATCAATTAGTATAGTGTTTATTGTACTTTACAGAATGACTTCAGTAACCTACATTGACACCTGGTTAAGCAGCTCTTCAGTTTCAAAATTCCCACTCTTAATTTCAAATCTATTGTGTGATCTTGCATTTCCTTTTCTCCTCTAACCCTCCAAATCCTTTCCAATTCTGTCCTCTTTGCCTGTGTCTCTTTCCTTCTCACACACCCCACGTTTTTCTTTGACAATATCCTAATATTTCCTTATAGTTTGGTGTTGAGATATGAATGGTAATTTTCCTGTTAAGAGCCATAGTGCATCTTGGTTCTCTTAAAGGTTTCATATAAGTATTAGTTGTTTGTTCTTCAAACTTTAATGTAAATTACGCTTTGTCCTTTGTTTTATATGGATAAGGGAATATGTTAATCAATTAGTATAGTGTTTATTGTACTTTACAGAATATTTTGATTTTATTCTCCCTTGCTGAATGCTGTTTAGTATTTTGCACATTGATAATTTATCTGAATTCTGAAGTGATTTTGCACTGAACAAAGGTTTAACCAAGTGTGAAAACCTTAGATCCTGGAAAATGCTCAAACAGAAGTATTTCTGGAGTAAGGAATTTTTCTGTCCATGCATAATAGATATGTGACAAATAGTTGCAAAGAAGAGGGTTTCAGTCTGCGGTGAGAAATTAACAGAAATGCATTTTTGTTTCCAACCAATATTTATGGACCTTCTACCATTTTTTATACGTTTTTAAGGATTTGTAGCTTTGAGGAAAGACAGGGAAAGTAGAAGAGGGGTGCCGTTAAAGTAAGAATGTATATATTTGCACAATTGATGGTCTGCATTTTGCAATGACAGGTATTGACGGCAAAAGAGAAAAAAACACAGTTGGATGATCGGACCAGAATTACAGAACAGTTTTCAGCTGTCCTTCCACAGCTCTTAGCAAAGGTACTTTTAATTTTAATGTGTTTCATAGTCTTTATTGCGGTAGAATATCTCTGGAAATAAGCATGTTTTCTTGTAATGCAGTATACAAGAGCCACATGTAGTCCAGATTTAATACCCTTGTAATGACCCCTGTCTACTTGACAAATGCGAAGATTTTTTTCACTGTAGCAGAGCCAATCAAAATTTCACAAAGTGCATTGCAAATTGGTGTTTTTCTTTTTCAACTATTGTTCTCTTCAACACACCACACTTGCTATAGAAGACCAAGAAAAATAGATCATGTTTATCTTTAAAATGACCATCTAGCCACTGGATGAATGAAGATTTTGAGGTCCAAGCCCAGAAATGATTAAAAGCTGTTGGATGGAAATAGTAAGAAAATTGATGCTAACAGATGTTTTTCTGTATGTCGAAAGTGATGTTTGTGATATTATAGCTGTTCAATTTGTGGTTTGATCTATTTTGGAGTACTGCATTGAGTTCTTGGCCCTGTATCACAGGCAGACAATGGTAACCTTGAACGTAGTGCAACAAAGATTCACCAGGATTCTGCTCGATTTGAAAAGATTGGAATATAGTGGCATAATACATAATTCCTTAGGTGTACAAGATTAAGGGATTATCTATTTGAGGTTTGAAATGATAAAAGGATTTGCGAGAGCAGTTAGGGAGAAACTTCCTCTTATGCGAGAGTACAGAACAAGGGGGCATAATCTTCAAATAGTCAGTTCAAAATTTCTCAACTGAGATTGATCAACTTTGCTGAGGCCAAAATTACAGAGGGTTATAGTATCATGGTGAGTACTTGGTCATGATCAATCATGAAATTGGCAGAATAGGTTTGAGATGCTGAATGACCTACAACCATACCAATAAAAAGGGCAGGAAAATTGAATTCAAGTTAATGGTTGTAGTTTTTACCATTGGCCAGATGGCTGAACGATTGCCTTCTATCTCTAATTTTTGTGTTGTTTGTAAACTGACAGACAAAGTTGACTCTCAGATTTATCAATTCACAAATTTTCAAACAAGAATGGCAGAATGAAATGGACCCAAAAGCTTAAAAGTATTAAACGAAATTCCTGAGATGGCAGCACTGACTTATGAAGAGAAACTGGGTCAGCTAGGTCTGTATTCACTGAAATTCTGAAGAACGAACAGGGACCTCATTAAAAAAAATTGAACAGGACTGGATAGGGTAAATGCAGGAAGGATGTTCCCAATGACTGGGGATGACAGTTTGAAGATACAGATAGGTTATTTAGAACTGAGATGAGAAATGTCTTTATCCATAGGGTGGTGAGTCTGTAAAGTTCTCTCTCTCAAAGCTGTAGATGCCCAAAACAGAATGTTTTCAAGACTGAGTTAAACATAGTTCTTAGGGCTAAATGGATCAAAGGATATGGAAAGAAAGTGAGTTGGATAATCAATCATGATCATACTGAATGGTAGGGTAGGCTCGAAGGGCTGAATGGCCTACTCCTTCCATTTTCTATGTTTCTATTAGTCTAAGTAGTTTTTCTGTGCTGTGTACTATGCTGCTGCTAAAAGTATAGAAGTGAAAAGCTAGACCCTTCTATCTATTGGCTTTCGACATGGTAAGAAATGCACATGAATATTGGGGTGATTGATCCTTCAGTTTTTTTTCCAGTGGAGAAATGTCTTTGGTTTGCCTTCTGCATTTTTTGCAGTTGATTTACGGCATAATAAAAAAATTAGTGAATTGATTTCATTTTTTGAATGCTATTTGCATTTCGAGGCTCAGGTTGTGGCCTTTTTTCATTTATATAGCATATTAATCTAAATCTTGTACTTCTGTCCTCAAGCCATTCTTCACAAAAAACAGAATCACTGTTTCTTATACAGTCACCAGCAATATTGTTCATAGTGTTCTCTGGTCCAAACAATTCCTTCTGAAGAGAGGAAATTCTGAGTACTGAGTAAATTGTACGAAAAGAAGGAAATAAAGAACTTGCATTTATGCAGAGTGTTTCACAATCTCAAAATACCCCAAAATGCTTCATGGGCAATCAATTACTTTTGCAATGTAGTCATTATTGTAATTTAGAGAATTACAGCAAGGTCCCATAATACAATTCGTAATGACGGTTGAAGGATAAATGTTGGGTAGTGTACAGGATAACTCCCCACCCTGTGTTTGAATAGTGCAGTAGGATTTCTGTCGAGAGCAGGAAGGTGGGAATTAGATTTCTTGATTTATAAGGTAACATCTTGGACGGACAGTATTTCCTTGGTGTTGTACTGAGTTATCAGTTAAGATTGTGTACTCAAGTCTTAAAAGAGAATTCACATCCTTCTGTCTCAAGGTGAGAATGCTGTCGTTGAACCAACACTTGACATCCTGAGTAAAGGATCAAAAACACTCTTTAGTGCTGTAATGCTTTATATTCAACTTTGTTGAACATTAGTTGAATTATTTATTTAGATATGAATATTTATTGTTTACTGTGTTCAATCTCCCCCCTTCCCCATTTTCAATACAGTATGCAGTTGACGCAGAGAAAGTGACGAATCTTTTACAGTTACCACTGTTTTTTGATTTGGAGATCTATACAACTGGTCGACTAGAAAAGGTGAAAGAACAGTTATTTTATATACTAGTGTTCTTGTATCACTGTTTAGATTTTGTAAAGTCCAACTTGAACTTAATTTCATAAAGTTTAATATAAAACTTAGGAATTAATTGTATATTCTATACTGTCTTTTGAAAGAGAACAGTTGAATTTTGTAGCCTCACGGAAATAGGCATTTTAATACTACAACAATGATGGGGTAATCAAAAATCACCGAGTTATGAATCTGAAATACAACTTGAAGTGCTGGAAATACAGACTACCGTATATGCTAGTGTAAAAGCTGACCCTATGACTTTTGGTCTCAAAAAAATTCCTCTATACTTTGCATAAAGGTCAACCATAAGTTCTCAAAGCAGCTTTGTTATTAATTATTTGTGATTATTATAGTTCATTAATTTCAAGGCATGGGTATGAACCTTTAGATTTTCCGTCTTGCAAATTCTTAACCAATTAATGAGACTAATTGTGTGCCACATCAGGGGAAAGGTTGTGTTATTTCCTGCATAACTATCCGACTTTACACCCTCAGAATTGAAGAAAGATGGTATTTCAGAGTTAAAGGCTAGTGCCAGCTGGTGCACAAGATTCATGAAAAGGTATGATGTAGCACTCCATCAGAAAATGAGAATTTCACAATTTCTGCATCTGAGGTTTATGATCAAATCATCAATGCTTACTGACTTGCCAATTAACATCGAGAAGATTCCGTATAAATTGGACTCCTGCGTGGAAAATTCTTAAGAATAAGGCTGATGAACTGTGATATGCCGGATAACAAGCCTGTTACTTATATTGAAAGTCTGCATTGTAAGGGCCAGGAGAAAACATGGTTCACAGTGATTCCATCTTGCATCTCACATGGAACGAAATTAAAACCTATGGTGGTATTCAAGTGCATGTTCTTTTTGAAGATAAATTTTAGAAAGGCCTGTCGTTGAAAAAGGAGTAGGAGAAAAGAGGAGTGGGGGGGGTGTCAGCAAAGTGTGGAATTTGAGATTGGAAGGACAACACAAAAGAAAATATTTCCTCATCTGCAAGATGTTTATATCCATCGTGTCAGCAGTGTAGTTCGTGATGTGAGATCAAACCAGTCCTGGTGGTTATTGCTGACAATGTACATCCCTTGGAGTTTTCAAAATTAAATAAACCCCTCAAAAAAGAAGTATCTGATGTCAACCAGTGGGATGCTGAAAATCGAAAAACATGTTCACTAAAGACAAGTATGAGTACTATCATAAGAACTACTGCTAATGGGTCATATACAGGTGGAAATAATTCTATTGCAATGTTTTTTTTAAGAATTGCAAGATTGAAAGTGCTTGACCATACCAAGGACAATTACTAATAATGAAGATGATGTTAAATTTTGTGACATGACTGATCATGGTGAGGAAGACTAGGACCAGATTTCACTGAAGTGTTACAGTTATATAGCATATATGTATATTGTGTCTCATGTTATAAAATAAAGAAATGATCATGTTAATATAAATTCTTTTGTTTATTTGTACTTTATTCCATTGCAGCAGTCTTTTCTGGACCTAAATGAAACACATTAGTCCCTGAGACACATTAACTGTATGGAAATAACTTTTACACAAGTGTATATGGTAGTTCAACAGCGCTTACAAAGCAAAAAGATAGGCTCATGTTTTGTTGCAGGCCTGTTAATTCTTGAACTAAGATTAAGAAGTTACACTTTTAATGTGTGTTTTTTGTTGATAGAATTGTTGTATATTTCCAAAATTTTATGTTTCCTTATTTAATTACAGCATTAATATTTTTTGTCAGTATTAAGTCCTTTCTATGCATAATGATAGTATTAATAAAATAGTTTCAATCTTTGTCCTTAGCTTACGACTTCATACCATCCCAATTAATTTGCTCTCCCATGGGAAGAAACACAAGTTTATTGGAATAAGTTTAAAATAAAATCAAAGTCTCATACATTCAGCATAGATACTCTTTCACTGTTATTAAATGGTAATTTCTGCCAATTTGTCTGAAGCAAAACTTCAGTTTTAGTCATCATGCTAATATAAATTGTTTTATCACTTTTGTTCAAGCACTTGGACGCATTGTTGAGGCAACTGAAAAATATTGTAGAAAAGCATGTGGACACTGATGTCTTAGAAGCTTGTTCGAAGACTTACCATGCCCTCTGCAATGATGAATACACAATATTCAACAGAGTGGATATCTCAAGAAGCCAGCTAATTGATGAATTGGTAGATAAGTTCAGTCATATGCTTGAAGACTTCTTACAAGAGGTTTGTATCTGAAAGATTATTCAGAAATACATTTGGTTCTGTGGTTCCTTAACTTGTCAGTTAATAAAATGGTTTAATACAGTCGTTGTTTTGCTAGTTAAGTAAGTTTACAGTCAAATGTAATAGAAATTGTTTTTAGTACACTTTATTATTAAAGTTGAGTCAATTGGCGTGTAAAATTTATCGCACATAATTGCAGAATTGAAGCTTATTTTGTTTATTCGGATTGAGTTAATTTTGAAAATGGAAATTTAGTTTCAGAGTATAGCAATGTAAATTCTTTGAAACCTTCAAAATTAATTTCAATTTATTTTAAATTAACTTTTGAAGTGATTTCAGTAATCGTTTCTGTAACATTAAAGATGAGATTTTTTTACTATAGTCTTAAATACAACTTTGCAGGAATACATTTTACTTCTAAATTTTAAGCATATTCAATTACATTTCCATGAATGGGAAAATCATTTATTCTGTGTTTAACTTCCTGTTGTCCTTAACATCCTTCCAAAATTTCAGACCAAAATAGTCTAATATAAATTATTACTAATTTGTGTATTCTTATTCAATAATTAAATTGTTATTGAAAGAATGCCTTCTGCATTTATGAAGGGAGACACACAATACTTTACATTATTATCCTTTACAGATTAATTGAAAGACTAACCATAAAATGAGGAGTTTAAAAATGTGTTGCTGGAAAAGCACAGCAGGTCAGGCAGCATCAAAGAAACAGGACAATCGACGTTTCGGGCATAAGCCCTTCTTCAGAAATCATTCCTGAAGAAGGCCTTATGCCCGAAACGTCGATTCTCCTGTTCCTTTGATGCTGCCTGACCTGCGCTTTTCCAGCAACACCTTTTTAAGCTCTGATCTCCAGCATCTGCAGTCCTCACTTTCCGATAAAATGAGGAGTGATTGCTTACTTCTGAGAATTTGCAATTACAAAATAAAATAAATTACTTAAGCAGATAATTTTACATTACAAAACTTGAAAAATGAATAAACCAAAACCAGCTGGAAAAACAGTGGTATATTCATGGTGCATACTGCCACTATGTGTAAATCAGTCAGCAAGTTCAGGAAAAAGAGAGACTCTGCAAATTATGGATTTACATACCTTGCTGATTCAGATGCATCTTGCTGTTGTTCATCTTGCAAAAACTGTGGTTCACAGTCAACCTTCTGGAAATTTTGTAACTTTTTAAGTTTGTATTTTCATTTCCCATTAAATTTGCAGCAGAAAGTTTAAGGTTTGAAATTAATAAAATAATTACTCATTTAACAATGTGTAATTGTTAATGGAATGCCCAATCTACAGCTTCAGCCCAAAAACTGAACAGTATAAAGTATGTTGTGCATTCTTCTGAGAGGTTTTTAATTATTATATGCTTAGTTCTTTCATTCTGATCACTCAAAACACATCCTTCTTCATCCACTCTTTCTTTTGTTCCTATTTTTGCAATGGCTTAACTTAGCAAAATCATTCACTCTAATTCACCTTGTTTTCCAAATTCTATATTTCGTATCCTTTAAGTCTCACAAAGAGGGAAACTATTGGCCCCGTCAGCCACTGAAGATCCAGTTGTCCCATTGTGCTCACGTTTTCCTCGACCTGTAAAGGGTAGAATGCTAATGAGCTGAAGGATACAGAGAAAAGTAGTCCATTGGCACATGCCTGTAAATGCTATATTCCAGCAAAAATTTGGCCATAATGCTTTGCCGTGTATTTTGAAATTTCTTCAGTTTTTAGTAGTTCACAGCCATCTCTAGCATATGTTATGAAATACTTCTGAGCTGTTGATCATCTAATATTTGTTGCACTTCATGATATATTCAAAGCAATCATTTAAGGAAAATATATTTGTTTTCATTCAGTCTAATGCTTGAGAAAGTTTCACATTCTTGAAAACTTTAAAGAGTTATTAGCAGCTTTCAGGATGAAGCTAGTAAGGTTACAGTGAAAGTTTCTGTACTTTTTTGTTAACGTTTGATAAATGTAATACTTAATTATCCTATCAACTTCTTGAAAAAATTTATTTATTTTCTCTACTTAATATTTTAAGAAACATAAACTTCAGAAATGTTTCAGCTACGTTAGCCATTTATGGAAAGAAAGCTTTGATTGTGGATGTCTTAGCCAGGTGCAATCCTTTAATGACCAAGTGGCAATAGGTGCAATTTTTAGCTGGCATTGTTTGGTGATCACATACCAACTGTGACAGTGATTCCACATTTCGGTAGAGTTTAGTGTTTATGACTGGGAGTATTCAGTTGTTTTCTATATGTATTTACAAATGATCTTTTATGTTTAAAACCAACTAACACTGAGGAAACTCTGCCAAGTGGTAATGTGTTCCCCCCAATATGATATGTTAACTAACCTTTGCAGAAACACTCAGTAAAATTTGAATTTTAGCATAGTATGATTTTTCTTCTAACTTTACACAATAACACTGAATCTTCAATGTACCTTGCAATGCACATCCATATTTTGAGTACTAGGAGAACAAAAATATTCTTGGTGGAGGTGTTGCTGTGCCAATATTTCTGTGTAAGATTAACATATAAAAACACAATTTTGAGTGAATCGGTAAGTTTTTTTTTAAACTAGGTTATCTATTAATACAATAAATCTATATATTTACTCATGCTAGTATGTTGGTAAGGGAGTTGAGAATACCTAAAACAATTTGCTCTTACTTGGGACACGTATAACTAATTTTGATACTGGAACAGGATGAAGAACTTGATGAGGATGATGCTTACCAGGTCCTGAGCACATTGAAAAGGATCACTGCTTTCCACAAGTAAGGAAAGTTCATCAGTGTGTATGTTTCTGTGTGTGCCATTGAGGATTTACATATTTTCTTATGATTAGACCGGGAAATGCACCTTGTTTAAGGTTAGGAACATGATATAATGTCAAAACAGAATGTTGGTGTGTTTACAAAGAAGTTAAGATTAGATTAGATACCCTACAGTGTGGAAACAGGCCATTCAGCTCAACAAGTCCACACCAACCTTCTGAAGAGTAACCCACCCAGACCTATTCCCCTACCCTACCCCTGACTAATGCAACTAACACAATGGGCAATTTAGCACAGCCAATTCACCTGTCCTGCACATCTTTGGACTGTGGGAGGAAACCTGAGCATCTGGAGGAAACCCACGCAGACACGGGGAGAATGTGCAAACTCCACACAGACAGTCGCCTGAGGCGGAATCAACCCAGGTCCCTGGTGCTCTGAGGCAGCAGTGCTAACCACTGAGCCACCATGCCACCAAAGACTGTCATCTTTATTTCTGAGCTCAACCCATATGGCCTCATTTAATGTTTCACTCAGTACATCATTCCTCCTTGGAGCTGTGATTGAATCTTTAATCAATAATGCTATGCCCCTCCCTTCTGTCCACTACTTTATCCTGCCTGAAAATGTAATATCCAGACATGTTAAACTGCCATCTTGCCTCTCTTTAAGCCAGGTTTTCATTATAGTGATGATATTTCAGACCTGGATTTATCTAGGGAATGCCACCTGACGCATTTCAGTAAGCCTGCCATGGTGTTACCCATCAACGTGCCACCAAAGATTTAATTTACTCCTTGAGTCTTACCTGTGATTTAGATTTCCTCTATCAGGGCTGCTTTTGTCTTCAGCCAGGTGGGTGGTGCTGTACATGGTCAGACCAGCCTCACTGAACTGATTTCCTTCAGTGTTTCTTGTGTTGAGGCTGTCTGTGAAGTGTCAGATGTGTTCCAGGGCTGAGAGACTACCCTTAGTTTGAAGTCTCATGTCCTCTTGCTTATAACTTGAAAAAGATATAAATTGGTTTCTCAATGTTTAAACAAACAAAAGTAAGTAATAACACTTCAATCATAGTATTTCAAATTTTTTGCAGTAACAGAACTAAGCAAGCTGTTTGTTGTAGTTGAGAGTGTGGTGCTGGAAAAGCACATCAGGTCAGGCAGTATCTGAGGAGTAGGAGAATCAACGTTTCAGCATAAGCCCTTTATCAGGAATGAGCAGTCCTCACTTTCTCCAAGCTGTTTGGTATAATGTGTCTATTAATAAATAGTGTTTCGAAGAAAAATAATTCTTCCCTTGATATATTGTGGAACATGGATACTCCTTCAGTACAATGAGAGATGGGTTAGATTCTTATCCACAATATCCAACTGCAGATCTGTTAATGAAACAATAGAGATCATTTTAATCTGATACACTGGGTAAGGCCAATCTTATTCCTGCCTCAACAACCGCACTTTGGATCAAGTCAATTTCACGCCGAGGGGTTAGGTTAAAATTACTCCACAATATTTGAAAACTAATTTCCCTATACAACCTGAAATTTTGAGATTGAGCTAAAATAAGTTTCTGTGTCCATTAAATTCCAAGTATTTATTTGCCTTTAATTGAATGATCTATCAGTTGAATTGGAGATGTTGAGGAAGACATATGTTTAAAAGAGAGAGTGAACACATTATTTAAGTGCTTGTATTTGTTAGAAGGAACAGAATGTAAGTTAACTTGGCTGATTCAGCATTTTGTGTTTGGACTGCTTTTCATTTGTTGCTGGTGCAGTTCAGTATCTTTTTGGTTTGTTGAAACGTCTTTTTCCAGTAATGTAATAATTATAGAACCATTGCACATTTTAATACATGACCAGTCAATCGGACTTTATGAGCAGTTCATGATCTAATCATCAACTTATTTTTAAGAATACATCTGTGCTTTTTCTTAATATATAAAATGAATCTCAATTCAGTTATATTTGGGACCTGTATATTGTTTTGCTTTGCAGAGCATTTCTGAAGTTTGGTCCATTCTCCATAAAATTTCGAATAATACAATTTTGTGTTAAATTTTGTAATAAGATTTACAAAGACTTCTAAATTAAACGTTGTAATAATTAACCTATTATCTATAAATTATTATTAACGTTTGGCCAGCTTTCCTTTTTTTTGGTAATCTTTCTAAAGTTTAATCCAGGTATCAGAAAGTGTTTGCCTTTTCTCAAAGATTATGCTGCTCGAGCTAGAATCACTTTCTGAACTAATTGTAGACTGATTCAGATGAAGATTTGCAAAAATAAAACTGATTAATTGGCTGTGGATCTCGACCAAGGTTAAGACCAGGTGTTTTGGTTGTATACCTGGTGCTCCTCTGTTGCTTATGCATAAGAGAATGGTGCTTAGAATCCATTGGACACTGGTGTCCATACTTGTCATGAAGTTAGACACAGGTCTTTGGATATAATACTGCCTTTTTACAGCTCTTAGTATGCATGAAAATTGCAGTAGTAATTGATATGAAGGCATAGTCCTATGATCATAAACTTATTAGATCCATGTTGTAAGATCATCCTTATTCGTGGAATGTAGCCTCTGCATGTTAAACTCTCGTTGGTTCCTGTATATCTATTTTCTCCTGCCAGTCTCATTCATGTTTTCCAAGTGCTGTTTCTGTCTTTTTTCAACGATTCATAAAACGCAGCGTACTAAAGTCACTGGATCCAAACTGGAGGTCAAATCCCAAAGTCCAAAGGCTCTAATATAAAACATTGCAGGTGGTTTAAATAGTCAGCAGCTTGCATATCTGCAGTGCTACTAATTGGAAGATCTAAGTCAGTGTTTCCTCTCTGGGGAAGAGCATAATTAGAGATCATCAGTATGAGAGAGCCTCAATTTAATGAGTAAGGATACCAGAAGGAAGAGTTGAGAGAATTAGAAACTGATGGCACAGATATTAGTTGAAGGAAATAGTGTAAATGCTTTGATGCCGGAAGGAAGGAAAGAATAGAGAGCCACTATGATAGATTTTGGTGAGGAAAGGCCAGAGGAAGCTTATGTGGTCTGTAAATAATGGCATGGAGCGGGTGGACCAAATGGTCAGTTTCTGTGCCTTGTGGGGTTGAGAAAATCTAATGCATTTGCTGTTATAGACATCTTGGTGAGTTTTGGTTATAAACTTCAAACTTCATTTGTTTTTCCAGTGCCCACGACCTTACAAGATGGGACTTATTTGGCAGCAATTACAAACTGCTGAAGATTGGTATTGAAAATGGAGATATGCCAGAACAGGTAATAATTCAATTTTAAAACTCCAGCATTGACTTTGCCGAGCTTTCTTTTATGTTGTATTTTATTTTGTAAGTTATAGCATATATTTAGAAAGTATTATTTTGAAATATTGTATACTTGCTTTTTAGATTGTCATTCATGCACTACAGTGCACTCACTATGTAATCCTTTGGAACCTAGCCACCGTTTCTGAAGGCAGTTCAACAAAGGTATGTAAAAAGAGTGGAAATTAATTTGTCTCACATTTGGAAATACATTAAAACCTCATAGAAGATAGTACTATGCATTAAAATTGTTTAAGAATGACGATTTACCCTGAAATTTCAATAGATCAATAAGGAAACAATTGGTTAGATTGCCTAAGAGCAGTAGGAGAAGTTGGTTTGAACTCAGAACTGTTGGATTTCTCCCTGTTTAAATAGTGGTTTTATTCCTCATGGACAGTTGTTTCAAAGAATGTTCAGTTGCACCATCTGAAGATTTTGGAGGTACTGTATTCCCAAGCTGCAACTGACCATCTATTTGAATTAGTTATTTTCTGATCAAGCACAATCTGCGTAGACTTGAAGAAGGCATCAATAAAGTTGAAATGAAAACAAAATGCTGGAAGTGTAGGACGGCAGCATCTGTGAAGAATGAAACAATTAACATTTCAGACTGATGATATTTTACCAGAGCAAGATGAAAATTGGAGATAGTATCTCTTACTTTTATCCAATTCTTATGAAAGGTCATTAAACTGAAATGTAGCTGTCTCTTCACAGATTTCTGACTTGCTGAGTATTTAAAGCATTTTCTGTTTTCAGAGTTTCTGTTTTTGTCCCGATAAGGTTCACAGTTTAGGCAATGAGTCTCTCAGACCGTTGGTGAACTTAAAATTATTGACCAGATTTCCCATTCGGGGAATTTTTAGTAAATTGCCTCCTCTTCAGGCTTTGTAAGCTCCCATTTGAGTCTGATGGTATTCTTATTGTTTAGATGGAAATCACAGCGGGCACATCTGATGCACTCAAAAAGCCCTGGGATCTAGAATTGCCTGTATCCTTGCTTTAGGTTACACATTGTTACATTCTGCTTGTGTTCTGTTGGAGCAGTTACCCTGGAATTTCAGACTCGTTGTTTCAAAAATTGTTGACCACTTATTTTCATGTTAAGATTGAATTTCTGAAAATATTATGATATGTAACTGTTTAAAGAGCTTTAACTTTATTTAGGAGTAGTATCCACTTGTAGCCACTCACAAATTTAACAGATGTTTTAATTACAAAGAAGATTCAGATCTTTAAATTGTAGTGCAGAATTTAACAAAGAAACTTGTAATTATGGAGTCAATGCTTATCAAAGACCCAAACTATATAGAGTTGTGACCAGATCTCACGTGGAGCTCCTTGTTTTGTCCTAACCATAAAAGTACAAGCGAGCAATTCAAGGCTTGGAGGTGGGTAACATTACAATGTCACTTCGCAACATGACAGAAATGAATTACATAAAAAAAATACTTTGAGAGGTATCCAGTTGATAGTGGTTACCAAAGGTTAAGGAAAAGTTAAGTTGTGAAAATAAGCTTGTAAGAATAAGACCAAAAGACAACAGTTCATACTGGACAAATATAAGATTGAAATTGGCAAGTTCTTCTTGATATGTTGAACAATATGTAATATGTTGAGGGGTGATTATTGGATTCAGTGTTTTTTTTCTAAAACAATGTATGACGTGAAGAAGATTGTAACTTGGGACAGATCCAATGGCCTCTGAATTTTTTTCACTATAATTGTGTCCCCGAGGTGGCGTGCTTAACGTACTCCCTTTGGTAATATCAGTGCAGTATCTTTCCCTTGTCACTCCATTCTGTACATGAATGAAACACTTTTAATCTTGATGAAATGTTGGTTATGTTGTAAAATGCAGGCAGTACTACGATATGCTAAAGAATTGTCAGCATGCAGCTCGGAAGATATATTTGAAGCTTGCCACATTATTGTAGGTATTTCACCCATGTGGTGGTAAGGGTCTGGAATACACTGTTAGTTGAAACAGCAAACTTTACAATCTTTAAGAAGTATTTGGATGAACACTTGAAATGTCGTAACATTCAAGGCTATGACCAAATCGATCGGTCCTTGCCAGCGTAAATTAGAAGTTGGCTATAAGATAGGAGAAAGTGAGGTCTGCAGATGCTGGAGATCAGAGCTGAAAATGTGTTGCTGGAAAAGCGCAGCAGGTCAAGCAGCATCCAGGGAACAGGAGATTCGATGTTTTGGGCATAAGCCCTTCTTCAGGAATGAACAGAAGGTAGATATAAATGGTCATTTCTCAGATCGGAGATGTGTTGAAAGTGGTGTTCCCCAGGGTTTCGTGTTGGGACCCTTGCTTTTTCAGATTTATATAAATGTTTTGGAGATGAGTGTTGAGGGCAAAATCTCTAAACTTGCATATCTTATGAAGCTTGGGAGAATAGTGAAATGTGAGGATGATGCTGAGCGACTTTGGAGGCACATTGATAATTTAGCTAAATTGACAGGCACCTGGTAGATGAATTTCAATTCACAGAAATGTGAGATAATGCATTTTGACAGAAGAAACACGGAGAGACGATACAGACTCAATGGTACAAGTTTGAGGGGAGTACAGGAGCGGAAGGACCTTGGTGTGCAAGTGCATTGTTCTCTGAAGGTGGGCAGGCAAGTTGAAGCAGTTGTTCATAAGGCTTGTAGGATCCTCTGGTTTATAAATAGAGGCAGAGAGTATAGAAGCAAGGAAAAATGTAACACATCTATAAATCATTGGACAGACCAATAACCTGGAATATTGTGTTTAGTTCTGGGCTTCTTATTTAAGGAAGGATATCTTTTCCAGAATGTGCAAAAGAGATTTTCTAGAATGATACCAGGATTGAGTGATTTTCGATAAAAATAAAGATGAGAGAAATTGCCTTTTTTCTCCTTGGAGCAGAGAAGATCAAGAGATGTTCAAAAGTATTAACAGTTTTGAAGGGTAAAAGGGGGATATTCTGTTTTCACTAGTTAGTATGTCAGTAGCTAGGGTTCACAATTTCAAGGTGGTCAGCAAGAGAGTGAGATGAAAGATCTTTACTCAGAGTTGTTACGATTTGGAATGTGCTGCCTGGGATAGTGGTAGTGGTAAGTTTCAGAAGCGAGCTGGATATATATTTGAAGGTGATGAATTTAGTGGAAAATAGGGCTGAGGAATGGGACTAGCTGGGTAGCTGTTTCAGGAGACACAAAGTCGAATGGCATTCTGTACTTAAAAATTCTATGAAAATTCAATTTATCTTAATTACTTGCTGCACTGCATGTAATCTTCATGTGTTTCATACAAAAGAATGTGTAGATCACACTTTGTTGCACTATTTTGACATTTATCTCCATTTAAATAAAAGTCTGCATTTTCATTTCTTAGTACGAAAGTGCAAGACTTCATATTTTGCTGCATTAAACTCCATTTACATTAAACTCTCAACCTATCTGTTTCTTTATTTCTTTTTTAGAATTTACCCTCCCACCTACTTGTGCATCATCAGCTAGTTTAGTACATTACCCTATGCCCCCACCTCCAAGTCATTAACATCGATGATAAATAATAATTTTTGAGGCCCCATAATACAAAGTGAGTGTTTTCATCTGTGGAGAATGATATGGAAGCTAGATAAGTTCGAGAAGTAAATGACGATATCTTAAGTGTGCATAATACAGAGGCAGAGGTGCTGGATGTCTTAAAACACATGATCTGGGACTTCAGTAAGGCATTCAATATGATTCCGCATGGTTCGATTGTTTAGCAAGGTTAGATCCCATGGAATACATGGCGAACTAGCCATTTAGATACAAAATTGGTTCAAAAGTAGGAGTCATGGAGGGTTGCTTTTCAGACTGGAGGCCTGTGACCAGCAGTGTGCCGCAAGGATTGGTATTGGATCTACTGCTTTTTGTCATTTATATAAATGATTAGAATGTGAATATTGGAGGTATGGATAGCAATTTTCCAGGTGACACCAAAATTGGTGGTGCAGTAGACAGCGAAGAAGGTTACCTCAGGGTACAATAGGATGAACCAAGCAGTGGTAGATGGAGTTTAACCTAGATAAATGTGAGGTGCTACATTTTGGTAGGGCAAATCATGGCAAGACTTCTACACTTAATGGTAAAGTCCTGGGAGTGTTGCCATATAAAGAGACTTGAAGTGTAGGGTTGTGGTTCCTTCAAAGTGGAGTCACAAGTAGATGGTAGTGAAGAAGGCATTTGGTATGCTTGCCTTAATTGGTCATCACATTGAGCATAGGAATTAGGAACTCATGTGCAACTGTATAGGACATTGGTTGGTCCACTTTTGGAATACTGTGTTTAGTTCTGGTCTCCTGCTACAGGAAAGATGTTGTTAAACTTGAAAGAATTCAGAAAAGATTCACAAGAATGTTGCCAAGGTTGGAGGGTTTGAGCTTCAGGGAGAGGCTGAATAGACTGGGGCTAATTTCCCTGGACCATCAGAGGCTGAGTGGTGACCTTAGAGAGATTGATGAAATCAGGAGGGGCCTTGATCGGATGAATAGTTAAGGCCTTTTCTCCAGGGTAGGGGAGTCCAAACCTAAAGGGCATAGGTTTAAGATGAGAGGAGAAAGACTTGAAAGGGACCTAAGGAGTGACTTTTTCACGCAGAGTGGTACATGTATGGAATTAACTGCTCGAAGAAGTGATAGAGGCTGGTATAATTCCAACATTTAGAAAGTATCTGGATGAGTATATCATCCAGATAGGAAGTGTTTAGAGGGATATGGGCTAAATGCTGGCAAATGGGACTAGATTAATTTAGGATAGCTGGTTGGCATGGACTAATTGGACTGAAGGGTCTGTTTTCATGCTGTACATCTCTGCGAATCTGAGTTTCTAACTGATCCTTGTGGCACTCCATGTTACATCTTTCCAACTCTGTTCTCTATATGTAAATCAATCCACAATCTATACCAATACATTATCCCCACTATCAGGAGCTCTTGTGCAGTAACCTTTTATGTGGCATCTGTTGAATGCCTTTGGAAGTCCAAGCAGACTACATCTGCCGGTTTCCCTTTGTCTCCTTTGTTTATTACATCCTCAAAATAAGCTCGAGTAAATTTGTCAAAGATGATTTCCTTTTCATAAAACCATGTTGAGTCTCATTGTGTTGAGATTTTCTAAATGTCCTGCTGTTTCTTCCTTAACAATGGACCGTTGCATTTTCCCAATGACAGATGTTAGGCTAACTGGCCTATGGTTTCCTGCTTTTTTTGTGTCTCTCTTTGTCTCTGTCTCCCTGTCTCTGTCCCCGTCCCTCTCTGTCTCCTCCCTCTGTCTGTCCCCGTCCCTCCCTCTGTCTGTCCCCGTCCCTCCCTCTGTCTGTCCCCGTCCCTCCCTCTGTCCCTCTTGGATTAAAATATCTGCCATTTCCTCGTTCACCATTATCAATTCCCCATGCATATCCTCCAAGGATCCCACTCTGACTTTCACTATTCTTTATATATATATATTTCACTATTCTTTATATATATCCATTAAAACTGGTGTTGTTTGTTTTTATTACTTACCAGTTTCTTTGTTTAGTCATCCACAGCTGGTTTCTTTAAAAAACACTTAATCCTCATGCCTGTCACTGGTTTTTCACCACTTTGTTTGCCTTAGTTTTTGAATGGATACTCTGCTTGACTGTCTTTGTTAACACAGGTGATTTGTGTTTCTCATCGAGTCCTTCTTTGTGACCAGACTACATTTTTGCTGAATGTTTTGAAGCATGTGCTTAAACTTCTGTCACTGCTCTTCTACTGATTTTCATCTGCTTTTCCAGCACAGTTCTTCATTCCTCTTCTACATTCTCTCATTTAACTTGACAACATTGGCTTGTGATCTGTGCTTTGTCCCTCAAACTGAATTTAATATTCCACCATGTTGCGATTGCTACTCTCTCAAAAGGGTACTTAATTCCAAGATCTCTTATTAATTCTACCTCATCGCTCATTAATAGATCTAAAATATTTTGTTCTCTGGTAGATTGTGCAACGTCTTGTTTTAAGAAACAATCCCTTGTGCACTCTTGCCTTCCGCGTTACCTTTTACCCTTTTGATTTGTCCAATTAATACGCAGATTAACATCCCCATGAAAATTGTGTTGCCATTCATGCATGTCTCCATTTTTTAATTTATACTTTGTCTTACAATGTGGTAACTCTTTGGCCTATAGATTTACTCCACCTGTAACTTTCCATTGTTATTCCTTATTTTCATCCTACTGATTCCACATCGCAGTCTATTGAACCTATATCACTATCTACCTCTGCATTGACTGATCATTTATCAACAACATGACTCTACTTCCTTTTCCATTTTGCATATTTTTCCAGGAAGTGAATCCTTTGAATGTTGAGTTCCCTGCCCTGGTCACATAGCAACAACATTTCTGTAATAACTATCAAATTATTTTCATTTTGTTCATTTGTGCTATCAACCTTTCTGTCTTGTTACAAATTATGGAATACCATTCAACTTAGTATTCCAACCAGTTGGAACCTTCAGTTCTGGTTGCTTCATATGGTTTCATCTCTCACTCCCTCTCTGAAAATTCATTGTATGTAATGTTATTTTTGACGTTGTTTATTTGCTCTTAATTGTGCAAATTTAAAAGACGGTTTGAATTGCAATAATTGTAACAACTTAAATTAATATAATGAATGAAAATCTGAAGTTTTGCATAACATTATGCTGGGGCCCTTGCCATTTGTAGTACATATAAATGATTCAAACTTAAATGTGGGAGGTATGATAGAGACTTTCTTCGATGACACAAAAATGGATAGAATAGTAAATAGTGAAGGTAGCTGTAAGCAGTAGAAGGATGCAAAGAAGATGGGACAAGTAGGCAGAAGAGTGGCAAATGGGGAAAGGCGATGCCTACTGTTATCTCTGGACGATTAATCAGGAGCTGTTCTGTGGACTTGGTTTTGACTCCTTCCATGGCAGATGTTGAAATGTGAATTCAGTAAAGACCTGGAATTAAGAGTCTAATGATAATGTCCTTCCCTGATTTGACCGACATGTGACTCCAGAGCCACAGCAATGTAGTTGACTCTTAAGTAATTACATATGTTTCTACAGCATATTCTTATCATTTAAAGATATTGATAGATGTACATTTTTCTTTCAGGACCAACTAATAATGTTACGAAAACAAATGCGAGCTTTCTGTCAGATCTGCCAGCACTACCTGACTAATGTTAACACAGCTGTTAAAGAACAGGTAACTGGGAAAAGTGTTCAAGCAGCTATATGTTTTTATTTATCTCATTATCCAATTGCAAATATTGAGGTGACACAATGCGGTGACACTTAGGCAATAGATCAAATGAAAGAAGATGCTGCCCTCCATCAAATGTACCCTCCCAGTTTACTTTTCGTGTTATAACTTCGGTCATTTCAGAGAAAGCTGCATTTTCATTTGCCTTTTATGGACAGCTTAAGACATTTCAGAAAAAGTTTGCAACTTCCCATGATTTTACTCCTTAGTATCACTGAAGTAGCACTTAATTTGTTTGTTCAATAATTTTCTGTTAATTTTTCTTGTAGTGGTAACTGTGTTGAGCTATACATAACCAGTGTAGTGCAGGGAATTCCTATTGTGGACAATGGAAAATGAATTGCTTTTTATTCATTGAGTCATGCTACATGGTGCGTTGTCCATTCTTTTTATTCCAATTTGCATCATGACGTTCGTGCCACGGCTTTACAGCTCTACGCTGACCCAAGTCTCAGCTTGTTATCTTGTTTGTGAAATCAAAAAGCATTTGTAGAGCGGGATTACACAGAGAATTCTGGCTAGGAGAAAGAGATCAAGAGGAAGGAAAATGAAACAAGTGCATAAAAGAATGAACAGTGAAGCAAGAGAGAACTTAGTGAGGATCTGATATTGGGGATCAGATATGTTAAAAGCATCTTGTGTCGTGTGTGCTTTTGCAATGTCAGTATTTTGGATCAGACTTTGCCAAGCATACACTTCTGATTTGAACAAAGGGTGTCAGAAGTATGCTTCTTCATATGTTTACACTTGTATATGCAAAGTTAAGTCACCCCCTGAAGAAAAAAAAAATCTATTTAGAAGCTAATAAGGTCAATCCCCACTAGGCATGTTTGGGAAGATGGGATTGGGATGTCATAGCAATTACAGACACCTGGCTCAGGGATGGACAGGACTGGCAATTTAATATTCCAGGGTATAGATGCTAGAGGAAGGAATGAAAAGGGGGCAAGAGGGGAGGGGGAGCGGGAGCGATGTTTTTGATTAGAAATAACATTATGGCTGTATTTAGGGAGGATATACATGGGAATATGTCGAGGGAAGTTATTTGTGTGGAACTGAGAAATAAGAAAGGGATGATCACTTTATTGGGATTGTATTATGGACTCCCCAATAGTCAGTGGGAAATTGAGAAACAAATTTATAAGGAGATCTCAGTTATCTGATTATGGTAGGGGATATTAACTTTCCAAACATAGATGGGGACTGCCATAGTGTTATGGATTTAGATGGCGAAGAATTTGTTAAGCATGTACAAGAAAATTTTCTGTTTCAGTAAGTGAATGTACCTACTAGCAAAAGTGCAAAACCTGACCACCTTTTGGGAAGTAAGGCAGGGCAGGTGACTGAGGTGCCTATAGGGGAGCAATTTGGCTCTAGCGCCCATAATTCTATTAGTTTTAAAATAGGAATGGAAACTGACAGAGCTGATCTAAAAGTTAAAAGTTCTAAATTGGAGGATGGCCAATTTTGACACTATTGGGCAAGAACTTTCAAAAGCTGATGGGGGGAGGGGGAGGTCAGATGTTTTCAGGAAAAGGGATGCTGGAAAATAGGAAGCCTTCAAAAATGAGAGAATGCAGGTCCAGAGACACTATGTTCCTATAGGGTGAAGGGCAAGGCTGATAGGTATAGGGAATGCTGGATGACTAGAGAAATTGAGGTTTTGGTCAAAATAAATATGAAAGCATATTTCAGGTATAGACAGCAGAGATAGAGTGAATCCCCAGAAGAGTATAAAGACAGTCGGAGTACACTTAAGAGGGAAATCAGGAGGGCAAAAAAGATAGCTTTGGCAAATAGGGTTAAGGAGAATCCAAACGATTTTACAAAGATATTAAGGACCAAAGGGTAACTAGGGAGAGAATAGACCTCCTCAAAGATCAGCAAAGCTGCCTATGTATGGAACCACAGGAGATGGGGGAGATACTGAACGAGTATTCAGCATCAGTGTTTACTGTGGAGAAGGATGTGGAAGAAGTAGAACATGGGTAAATAAACGTGGTATCATCAAAATGACCATATTACAGAGGAGGAGTTGCTTGACAGTTTAGAATGCATAAAGGTGGATACATCCCCAGGACCTCATCCAGATGTATCTGAGAACTTGGTGCGAAACTAGGGAAGTGAGTTTTGGGCCCATTGCTGAGCTATTTGTTTCATCAATAATTACAGGTTATTGTAGGTGCCGTAAGACTGGAGGTTGGCTAACATGGTGCCACTATTTAAGAAAGGTGGCGTGGAAAAGGCAGGGATCTCTAGACCGGTGAGCCTGATACTGGCGGTGGGCATATTGTTAGAGGGAATCCTGAGACACAGGATTTACATGTATTTGGAAAGTCAAGGACTGGTTAGGGATAGTCAATGTGACTTTGTGCATGGGATGTTGTATCTCACAAATTTGATTGAGTTTTTTGAAGAAGTAACGAAGAGGATTGAGGGCAGAGCAGTGGACGTGATCTACATGACTTGAGTAAAGCATTTAACAAGGTTCCTCATGGGAGACTGGTTAGCAAGGTTGGGTCAGGTGAAATACAGGGAGAACTCGCCATTTGGATATAGAGCTGGCTGGAAGGTAGGAGACAGAGGTTGGTGGTAGAGGATTTTGTTTCAGACTGGATGTTTGTGACCAGTGGAATGCCACACGGATTGGTGCTGGGACCACTGCTTTTCATCATTTCTATAAATAATTCGGATGTGAATGTAGGAGGTATAGTTATTCAATTTGCAGATGACCTCAAAACTGGAGGTGTAGTATACAATGAGGAAGATTATCTCAGAATACAATGGGATCTTGATCGGATGTGCCAATGGGCCAAGGAGTGACAGATGGAGTTCAATTTAGATGATTGTGAGGTGCTGCATTTTAGAAAGGTAAATAAGGGCAGGACTTATACACTTAATGGTAAGGTCCTGGGAAGTGTTGCTGAACAAAGAGACTTTGAAGTGCACTATCGTAGTTCCTTGAAAGGGGAGCTGCAGGTAGACAGGGTTGTGAAGAAGGTGATTGGTATGCTTGCCTTTATTGATCAATTCATTAAGTATGGGAGTCAAAAAGTGTGGTGCTGGAAAAGCACAGCAGGTCAGGCAGCATCCGAGGAGCAGGAGAGTCAACGTTTCGGACATAAGTCCTTCATCAGGAATGTGGGAGGAGGCAAGGGAGCTGAGAGTTAAATGGGACAGGGGCTGGGGGGGAAGGTAGCTAGGAAGGCGATAGGTAGACGAAGATGGGATGATGGTGATAGGTTGGAGCAGAAGGTGGAGTGGATAGGTGGGAAGGAAGGTGGACAGATAGGACGGTTTAGAAGAGTGATGCCAAGTTGAAGGGTTGGATCTGGGACAAGGTGAGGGGAGGGGGATGAGGAAATTGGTGAAATCGACATGATTCCATGTGGTTGGAGGGTCCCAAGGTGGAAGATGATGTGTTCTTCCTCCAGTCATTGGGTGGCTCGGCTTTGGTGATGGAGGCCCAGGATGTGCATGTCCTTGGTGGAGTGGGAGGGGGAGTTGAAGTGGTCGGCCACAGGGTGGTGGGGTTGTTTAGTGCATGCGTCCCAGAGATGTTCTCTGAAACGTTCAGCAAATTGGTGTCCTATTTCCCCAGTGTAGAGGAGACTACATCAAGAGCAACGGGCACAGTAGATGAAGTGTTTGGATGTACTGGAGAATCTTTGCTAGATATGGAAGGATCCTTTGGGGCCTCAGATGGAAGTGAGGTGTAGGTGTGGGCGCAGGTTTTGCAGTGGCAAGGGAAGGTGCTGGGAGTGGAGAGTGGGTTGGGCAGGGCGTGGCCCTAACAGTGTAGCAGAGGGAATGCTGAAGAGGGTGGGGAGGGAAATAAATTTCTGGTGGTGGGGTCTGAATGTAAGTGGTGTAAATGGTGGAGGATGAAGCGTTGTATTCGGACATTGGTAGGGTGCAAAGTGAGGTAGAGTGCTTCTATCCTTGTTGCGGTTAAAGGGATGGGGTTCAAGGGTGGCGGTGTGGGAGGTCGAGTAGATGTGCTGGAGGGCATTGTTGACCACGTGGGAGGGGAAATTGCAGTCCTTGAAATAAGAGGCCATCTGGGATGATCTGGATTGGAATTGTTCCTCCTGGGAGCAGATGTGACAGAGGCAGAGGAATTGGAAGTAAGGGATAGTGTTTTTACAGGAGTTGGTGTTGTGGAAGGAGGTGGGTATCAAGTAGATGTCAATGTTGAGTCGGTTGCTGGAAATGGAGATAGAAAGGTTCAGGAAGGGGAGGGAGGTATCAGAGATGGTCCAGGTGAACTTGAGGTCATGGTGGAACGTGTTTGTGAAGTTGATTAATTGTTCAACCTCCTCATAGGAGATTTAAGTATCGGAATTGGGAGGTCATTTTGCAGTTGTACATGACATTCGTTAGGACACTTTTGGAATACTGCTTTCAGTTCTGGTCTCCCTGCAGGAGACCAGAAAGATGTTGTGAAACTTGAATGAATTCAGAAAAGATTTAGAAAGATATTGCCAAGGTTGGAGGGTTTGATCTGTAGGGAGAGGCTTAATAGACTGGGGCTATTTTTCCTGGAGTGTCAAAGCTGAGGGGTGACCTTAGAGACCTTTTTAAAATCATGAAGGGCATTGATAGGGTAAATAGATAGTGTCTTTTCCCTGGGGTGGGGAAATCCAAAACTAGAGGGCATAGGTGAGAGGGGAAAAAATTAAAAGAAACTTAAGGGGCAACTCTTTCACCGAGAGGGTGGTGCGAGTATGGAGCAAGCTACCAGAGAAAGTGGTGGAGGCTGGTACAATTCCTACATTTAAAAGGCATCTGAAAAAAACACATGAATAGGTTTGGAGGCGGATAGGCCAGATGCTGGAAGCTTAAGTCAATAGATGTGGAGCTGGAGAAGCATAGCAGGTCATACAGCATCGGAGAGCAGGAAAGTCGACATTTCAGGCCAAGACCCATACTTGTGGTTGATCGACAAACAGAAAACAAAGGTTTGGGTTAAGAATGTTACGTAGGTTGGAGACATCTTGGAAGTGATGTCCACAAGTGGTCAATACTGATTTGACTATTGTTTTCATGATATCGGTAGGCTGAATGAAGGAATCAGTTGTGGGATTTACTGATTGCATGTGGAAGGATTGTAAAAGACTGCAGTGGTTAGTTAAATGAAAAATGGTGAACACAAAGACATTTGGAGGATAGATGAAAGAAATGGCTTAGGGCTTCAAATGCATAATTTGAATGCAGGTAATTTAGTAAATGTGAATATCTCTTTTAGGGTTTGTGTGTGGAGGATAAAACATAGTTGTAAACTTGTAAAAGTAATGATTAAGGCATAGAGTACTTTGTGAAGTTGAGTGCTCCATGCAAAAATACCATGAAACCCATATTGCAAGTGCACTAACAGTATCCGTTGATGCCAGAGATAGATTGGTTTTATATATAGATTCCCTACAGTGTGGAAACAGGCCCTTCAGCCCAACAAGTCCACACCGACCCTCCGAAGAGCAACCTGCCCAGACCCATTTCCCTCTGACTAATGCACCTAACACTCTGGGTAATTTAGCATGGCCAACTCACCTGACCTACACATCTTTGGATTGTGGGAGGAAACCGGAACAAACCCACGCAGACATGGGGAGAATGTGTAAACTCCACACAGGCAGTTGCCTGAGGCTGGAATCGAACCTGGGTCCCTGGCACTGTGAGGCCACAGTACCGCCCCAGATAAGATAAGAAACCATGGCTGTGAGGAACACCTTAAGATGCCAAGGTAAATAAAGCTAAAAAGAATTCCATTGCAAGTTTTTAAGAGTCGGAAGATTTTGTCTTGACAAACTAAGCAAGATGGATTTGCGGGACAGTGGCAAAGAGTAAAAAAGTAATTATGAAGTAAGCAGGAGAGAGACAAATAGAAATTGCTTTATAATAAAAATTGCTTACCATGCATGATGGCAGAATTGATTGGGTATTTGAAAAGTTGCTGAATATTTTGAAGCAGAGGAAGATGCAAACTGATGCAGAGAGAACAATGCTATTGGTTTTGGATCTCTCTCAACTCTCTATATGTGTACATAAAAACCCTAATGCTATTCTTTTGGGGACTATAACCTGCAATGTTCAAATAAAGGAAATCCACCCAATCTCAAACCATGCTTAAAATTTGCTGAAAACTATTTTGCCTATTTTAAAATTGACTAGCAGGGTGAAAGCAATTATACTGTGGCCTTGAAGGATGAGTTTAATCTGTGCTGAGGTTATATCATATGCTTTTGTTGGATAACACCATGTCCTCCAGCTTGCCATGGCAAATATTGGAAAAATGAACCACCCCTCTACCTTTTTGGAGACTGCTTTCTTAATTGATTTTCTTTCTATGGAATCATGCTATTTGCATTTTTACTTCCACAGAATCATAAAATCTCCACAGTGTGGAAACAGTCTGCACAGCCAAAGAGTGGAATCAGACCCAGTTCCCTGGTGCAATGAAGCAGCAATGCTAACCAGTGTGCCACTGTGCTACTTGTACCAGGAAATAGTTCAATGCTGTAAATTCCATAGACAGTCTCTGTTTACCTTAAAGGGACTTAATTTAATTACTTTTATAGGTGCCTTACCTGGCCTGGTTGCTGATTGAGAGATAACCAATCAGGGGTTGTTGATGAAAAATACTTGGGCAGTATTCTCTATCCAGTATTTTCGCTTGGTAGTGTCACATTGGAATTTTAGCCAGTGTGAAGGACAAATCTCAAATCTGTGTTGGTAATCAATTATATTGGAAAGAATTTAATTTATTGACTGGAATAGTTGTCTCTTGAGAGCAAAAAAACCCCTCTCGCTTTACATTCTCATTGTTTGAAAAATAATGCATGTGGAGAAACACTTAAGTTTACTTCTAAATTCATGTTTCCTATGAGCTGCATATGATTGGTGCAATGACTTTGTGTTCAAAATAGATTCAGTAACTTTCAGTAATCATTTCTGTTTTGTTTTGTAGGCTTTCACTATCTTGTGTGATATTCTGATGATTTTTAGCCACCAGATTGTGTCAGGTGGACGTGAAGTTCTGGAACCTCTGGTATACACTCCAGATTCATCTCTACAGTCAGAGTTGCTCAGCTTCATCTTAGACCATGTATTTATTGACCAAGAGGAAGACAACCAAAGTACAGGTGAGAGATATTATTTCCCTTACATTCATATTTATACCGATCCAGTGCGGTCTGTTATTTGAAGATCTTTTCCCATAATTCCTGAGAAAAGGGCATCCTTTTCATTTTTTAAGTCATAGGGCACTTTGCAAGACTTCAAGGGGAAAACCAAAATTTATGCTGCATGAGAGGAGAGGGCTAATTGGTTTTCAAATGGGCTCATTGCTGAAAGCCTTGCTTTGGAAAGTGCACCCATCAGTGCTGATTGACAGTTAACAGAAATGTTTTGTTTTAATTTCAGGCAAATTGATTCTGATTGAGCTAGTAAATAGCTGTCACTTGTCTTGTTGAGTTGAAACAAGTGCAGTACAACTGGACATTCTGTCTGCACAGAACACAGCCTTGTGTATTAATGTGCACACCTTCCAGTCCACATACAGTATGATTGACAACCCAGAATTGGTTCTTTGCATGTTGTCCAATTTCTGTCTGAGTGATGGCAATCTGTGGGGTTCTTTACTACAATGGGTGTCAGGATGGGTCATTAGATTTATTCAAGGCTGAAACAGATTTCTAATCATTGAGGGAATCAAGGGTTATGGGGTAAGGTACGAAGACAGAGTTGAGGATTATTAGATCATCATTGATCTCATTGAATACTGGATAGGCCAAATGGACCACTTCTGTCCCTAACTTTAAGGCATAGGGAATATGTTGAATGTTTTCTGTTTGAACATGAAGAAAGTGTTTTCCAAATCATTACAAAAATCTATGCAACAAAATTGTACCTCATGGGATAGGAAGGTTAGTGCACACCTAGATCAGCTTCAGAATAGCACATAGAAACAACTGTTGCTGTTCAGTCCTCCAAAGGTAATTGTGAGAATCAGTGCTTTTTCTGATATGCATATAGGCACATAAAATTGATTTAGATCATTTGAATATGGAATAAAATTTCAATATTTTCTCATGATGCCACACTAAGAGCGCAAACAGTTACAATGCAAGTCAATGCAAGGACACTGTTGGAATAGCAGAATGGATGGACAAGTGACACTTTTCTGTATGAAAATCGATCTATCAGGTGATAGTGCAAATAGAAATAAATCTGACAGCCAACACACAGACTTTCCAGTTTTTGCAGGATCCCGTAAATTGGGACATGATTATTAAAGGATACAAGACATTTAGGAAGAAGAGGTAGTTGCTCTGTTTATTAGATTAGATTAGATTTCCTATAGTGCGGAAACAGGCCCTTTGGTCCCACAAGTCCACACTGTTCCTCCTAATAGTAACCTACCCAGACCCATGCACCTATTACTATGGGCAATTTAGCATGGCTAGTTCATCTCACCTGCACAGCTTTGGACTGTGGGAGGAAACTGGAACACCCGGAGGAAACCCACGCAGATGCGGGGAGAATGTGCAAACTCCATGCAGACAGTCGCCTGAGGGTGGAATCAAACCTGGGTCCCTGGTGCTGCAAGACAGCAGTGCTAACCACTGAGCCACCGTACCGCCCATATTGTGCCATAACTACCTTTAATTGAGAGGAATGATCTAAGTTCAGAAACTCAGGGTGTGTAAATGGTTTGGGATGAAATTAGATGCAATGAAGGCAAGAAGTCATTCTTGCAAATGTATGCAGGCACCTAGGGTGGAGTGTAAAGAAAAACACAGTAGGAGCTTGTCAGAAAGATATGGTGATTATCATGGCAGATTTTAATCTACACATTAACTGGGACAATCAGATAAACAAAAAAGTCCTTGATGAAGAGTTCACATGTTTTCAAATTAGTTTCTTAGGATAACAAGTTCTGAAGCCAACCATAAAGAAGACTCTATCAGACCTGGTATTGTCCAACAAGATTAACTAATGAGTAAGCATCCTTGGGTAGCTGCAGCTATAAATACAGTTTGCTTTATGTTAAGTTTGAGGGAGAACTGTAGGTGAAGTCTAATATTTCAAGCTCAACTGAGGACAATTATAGGGCATGAAAGTTGATCTAACTGTAATGAACTGGAAAATTAAGTGAAGCGACAGGTCAATAGTGAATTCAATCACAAACATTTAAGATGATGTTTTAGAGACAAGCTTGGACAGGCATGGCTTCTAACTGGTAGAAGACTTGATTTATTGAGGCATGTAAGATCTTGAGGTATCTTGATGGCCCAAGTAAACGGGATGTTTGTTCTTGTGGAAAAATCTAGAGCTGGGATCACAGAGTATGAGTCATATAGCATGGAAACACACCGTTCAGTCCACACTGACCACGTTCCCAAACTAAACTAGTCCAACTTGTCTGCATTTGGTCCATATCTCTCCAAAGCTTTTCTATTCATGTACTTAGCTGGAAATGTGTTGCTGGAAAAGCGCAGCAGGTCAGGCAGCATCCAGGGAACAGGAGAATCGATGTTTCGGGCATAAGCCCTTCTTCAGGAATCGCCTCCCAGACAACCGCCTCCGCGATCGCCATGAAGAATTCCTCCCTATTCATGTACTTATCCAAATGTTGCAACTATTCCTGCATCCACCACTTTGTCTGGCAGTTCATTCCACACACTAATCGCTCAGTTTTTAAAAATAAAGTTGCACCTCATGTTATTTTTAAAACTTTTTCCTTTCACTTTAAAAAATATGCCCCTGAGTTTTGAACTCCCCTCACCCTCTGGAAAAGACCCTTGCTATTCACCTTATTTTATGCCTGTCAATATTTTTATAAACCTCAACCTCCTGCACTCAGTGAAAAATGTTCCAGCCTATCGAGCCTATTTTTATAACTAAACTCTCCATTTCTGGCAACATCTGGAGCCTGCCATCTGGTTTTTCTGAGTAATAATATTAATGATGGCTAATTCTAATTGTATATATTGCTGTAAGTTTGAACAACTGATGTCTGATCATGTAAAACCCACTGTTTGCAAATGTTTACCTTTAAGCAGTTGAGTTCCTTGAATTTGAGTACTTAATCTTGTGGCTTCACACTATTAGCTGCTATGTTAAAGTTCTGCGAGCAATAACTGCAAATGCAAAATACAAACTCCTTTTTCACCACTTATAATAGTGCATGAGATATTCTGGAGATTCCCAGACAATCCTAGGGAATTTTGTAACTGAACCCTAATCTAAGTCCGATACTGGCTAGAGAAAGGGAGTGTCAGCTAGCATTCCTATTTCAATTCAAGAATCAGTGTCCTGATAACTGAAATGGAATACAATCCAGCTTTTGTTCCTAAGCATTGACATTGGGAGAACATCAGCCAAAAGTGCTGCTGCTCACCATTTTCTGCCTGGAACTGACAGTGAATTTCAGTTAGGACCAAATCAGTCCCAGAAGTTGCATCTTTAATGGTGATTACCTGAGGCTGTCCTATCGATAATGAGCAAAGGGTCTTGTGGTGCAGTAATTGTTTCCCCTTACCTCTGGGCCAGAAAGTCAAGTTTCAGTTTTTTGTGGTGTTCAGCTTCTTCACTTCAAATTCATTAACTTTAATAACTATTGTATGTGTTTTGCAGATGGACATCAAGATGATGAAGCTAGTAAAATTGAAGCTTTACATAAAAGAAGGAACCTTCTTGCAGCTTTCTGTAAATTAATTGTATATAATGTGGTGGACATGAATACAGCTGCAGATATTTTTAAGCAGTACATGAAGGTAGACATTTTTAACTTTATAATATAATCTCTTGTTTGAATGAAATTTTGCATGCAATGGAGTTGCAAACAAAAGAAAAAGTGGCTTTTAGATTCACTAAACAAAACCTGTTAAAAGCAATGAATTTGCAGTTAGATTACTCTTTGTAAAACTTGTCAGCAAAATGGGAACAGGACAGGTAGGTGTAAATTTTTTGTCCATTTCTATATATTCATGCATAAATCTAACTTTCTAAAATGGATGGTTTTTATACTTAAACCATAAAGTGTTGTGCACCCTTTGATCCCTGTGAGCTATCGTTGAGAATAACAAATAGTTGTGTATGTAAGACTTTCACACAGTGCAAATCTGTTCCAGTAATTAATTAGAAGTTTTGCATCTTGGATCGAATTCTCACAGCTTCAGTTTCAGAATTATAAATTAATAAGGTAATCCATAATATTGACTAAAACCATGATTGTTTGCACTTTAGTATTACAATGATTATGGAGACATCATCAAGGAAACAATGAGCAAATGCAGACAAACTGATAAAATTCAGTGTGCAAAGACCCTCATACTTAGCTTACAGCAGGTAAGATTTAAATCTTTTTTTGCAAGAAGAATAGGGCTACAAATTAGGGAGTGTTCTGTTTTTTTTTCAAAGAAGGAATATTCAGAGCACATCAAGCACTGGACTTAAATGGATGACTGTTATTCTATTATCAGTATGTTGAATAAGGTGATAAAGATTAAACTTTGGAAAGTCATTTAATGGGCTATCATTTAGTAGCATGATCTATTTATGTGTATGATTTTGTGATAATGTTTCAAATGTCATGTCTTGAATGAAGCGTGTAAACATAAGAATTGTTGTTCCAATCTAAATATTGCATTTTTGCATTTAATATTTGCATCTTCAGTTTCATCGATACTGTTTACTTATTTGAAATGGTAGTACTCTTCAGTATATTAATCAGAGCTACATCTAAAACTAATTTGATTTAGGTTTGATACTGTTCAAAAATGTCAGGTGAAGAAAATAATATTGTGTTGGGTGGGAAAGACTGGAGTGGGCAAATAACAGGGAATTGAT
Organism: Chiloscyllium plagiosum; assembly: GCF_004010195.1. NCBI lineage: Eukaryota > Metazoa > Chordata > Chondrichthyes > Orectolobiformes > Hemiscylliidae > Chiloscyllium > Chiloscyllium plagiosum. The sequence goes on from NC_057724.1 coordinate 51,732,505, forward strand.
TAAATTTGTTAATCAGCAGAGCGTCCTTATCAACTTAATGGACTCCTTTATTTCTCAACATTGCACATATTTCACATTTTTTCAGTGCTCAAGACTTACATTGTATTCATACTGATTTTTAAAAAATTCCTTACAGTTGTTTAATGAGTTAGAACAGGACCTTGGACTTAATTTTGATCGAACAGCTCCTGGATTTAGTGGAGTAAAAGAACTTGCTCGGCGCTTCTCACTAACATTTGGCTTAGATCAGCTAAAAACCAGGGAAGCTGTAGCAATGCTGCACAAGTAAGTATTTGCTATGTGCATTTAATTTTAGTTTCTTTGGAAGGCATCTTTTTTTCTGGTGGAAGGAAACTTGAGTAGGAAAAGCACAAAATAAGGGCTTTGTGTTCATACAGTTCCTTGCATGCAGGAAAAATTTCCTTAGGTGCTTTACAGCAACAGCATCAGATAGAAATTTGATACCAGGGAATGTCGAGATGTCATTGTGTCGTAGAGCCACTGTAGGTCAAGTAGCACTGGATTTGAGGATGAAAAGGCTTAAGATAGAATACAGGCAGTACATCTTTACATGAATTGAAGTTTACTGGTGTGAGGATGACTGGAATAGCATGTTCTGATTATTCTGAAAGTAGCAAAGTTATTGAGGGTTTCAGCAACAGATGAGCTGAGGTGGAGTGAAGGCGAATGATATGATGGAGATAGATGGTTTGTTAAGAGAAAACATAGGATTGGGAGCCAAACTAAAGGTCAGGCCCACTTCTTGTTCAGTTTTGTACGAAATATTCTTTCTTGGATTTTCCCCACTTAAGATCTTAAGAAATAGGGGTAGAAGTAAGGCCATTTGGCCCATGAAGTCCACTCTGCCATTCAATCATGGCTGATGGGGCATTTCAACGCCACTTAGCTGCACTCTTCCTGTGTTCCTTAATTCCTTGCGAGATCAAGTATTTATCAATCTCTACCTTGAAGACATTTAATGTCCCGACCTCCACTGCACTCCATGGCTGTGAATTCCACAGGCCCACCACACTCTTGCTGAAGAAATGTCTCCTCATTTCCATTCTAAATTGACCCCCTCTAATTCTAAGGCTGTGTCCACGAGTCCTAATATCCCTGCCTGATGGAAACAATTTCCCAGCATTCACCCTTTCTAAGCCATGCATTATCTTGTAAGTTTCTATTAGGTCTCCCCTTAACATTCTAAACTCCAATGAATACAATCCCATGATCCTCAGCCGTTCATCGTATGTTAGACCTACCATTCCAGGGATCATCTGTATAAATCTCCACTGGGCACACTCTAGTGTCAAGTATGGCCTTCCTGTGGTGTGGGGCCCAAAACTGGACACAGTATTCTAAATGGGGTCTAACCAGAGCTTTATGAAGTCTCAGCACATTTCTGCTTTTACATCCCAACCCTCTTGAATTAAATGACAATGTTACATTTGCTTTCTTAACCACGGACTAAACCTGCAAGTCAAGATTTAGATTAGATTACAGTATGGAAACAGGCCCTTCGGCCCAACAAGTCCACACCGACCCGCCGAAGCGAAACCCACCCATACCCCTACATTTACCCCTTACCTAACACTACGGGCAATTTAGTATGGCAAATTCACCTGACCCTGCACATCTTTGGATGGTGGGAGGAAACCGGAGCACCCGGAGGAAACCCACGCAGACACGGGGAGAACGTGCAAACTCCACACAGTCAGTCGCCTGAGGCAGGAATTGAACCCGGGTCTCTGGCGCTGTGAGGCAGCAGTGCTAACCACTGTGCCACCGTGTCAATCTTCAGAGAATCCTGTACTAGCACTCCCAGATCCCTTTGTACTTCAGTTTTATGAATTTTCTCTCTGTTTATAAAATAGTCCTTGCCTGTGTTTTTTCCAAAGTGCAAGACCTTGCATTTACTCACATTAAATTTCATCAGCCATTTCTTGGATCATTCTCTTAAACTGTCTAAATCTTTCTGTAGCCTCCCCACGTGTGCAGAACCACCTGCTTATCCACCCAACTTTGTACCATTGGTGAATTTCGCCAGAATGCCCCAGTCTCTTCATCCAGATCATTAATATATAAAGTGAACAACTGCGGCCAACACTGAAACCTGCGGGACACCTCTTGTCGCCAGCTGCCATTCTGAAAAAGAGCCTTTTATCCAAACTCTTTGGCTGTCTGACAAAAGGCAATCTTCAATCCATGCCAGTAGCTCACCTCAAACACCGTGGGCCCTCACTTTACTAAGCAGCCTCCTGTGAGGCACCTTACCAAAGGCCTTTTGGAAGTCTAGGTAGACAACATCCACTGGGTTTCCCTGGTCTAACCTACTTGTTACCTCTTCAAAGAATTCTAACAGGATTGTCAAGCACTTCGTCCCTGCACTTCCAAGAATTTAGAAATCTCGTCCTTAACGATGGATTCTAGAATTTTACCGACAACTGAGGTTAGGCTAATCATCTTTTGTTTTGATCCTTTCTTGAACAAGGAGATTACAACAGAGAGTTTTCAATCATCTGGGACTTCCCCTGACTCAAGTGATTTTTGAAAGATTACAACCAATGCCTCCACTATTTCTTCAGCCACATCCCTCAGAATTCTAGGATGTAACCCATCCGGGCCAGGAGATTTATCAATTTTTAGACCTTTTAGCTTATCAAGTATTTTTTCCTTTGTAATGGCCACCATACTCAACTCTGCCCCTTGACTCTCCTTAATTGTTGGGATATTACTCATGTCTTCCACTGTGAAGACTGACACAAAGTATTTATTAGGTTCTTCAGCTATTTCCTTATCTCCCATCACTAGCCTTCCTTATCAATTTGGAGTGGCCCAATTTCGACTGTTGCCTGTCGTTTGTTTCTATGTATTGAAACAAACTTTTAGTATAATTTCTAATATTACTGGCTAGCTTACCTTCATATTTGTTCCTCTCCTTCCTTATTTCTCTCTTTGTTATCCTCTGTTTTTGTAGTCTTCCCAATTTTCTGATTTCCCAGTGCTCTTGGCCACTTTATAGGCTCTCTCTTTTCCTGTGATACATTTCCTGAAAGACTGACTGGAAATGCTTTGCAAGTGTTTGATGCAACTTTGATCTCCCTGTATGGAAAAGAGTTGAGGGAAAAGTTTGAGCAAAGAGGAAGTTGTACTGTACCAGAACAAATGTATTAGTGAAACTAAGAAATACAGACAACAGGGTAGAAGCAAGTGCAGTCGAGCTCTTCTTCACTGTCCAAGAACACTCCTAGGTGGCAACATGATTTATTTATTTCAGTTTAGCATGCTCAATCTGTTGCTCATGATGTAGATTTCTCTGTTTTGAGGAGATGAAGTGTAACCTGAGTGACTGTTTTGCTATGTTCAGTCTATAAAGAATAATATGGAGTTACTGGTCACCTTTTATGTTCATTTTCTGTCTCCTGCAGTATGTCAAATTTAGTATGCTAATTGTATTTTAATTATGTGATTTATTTTGAGGATTCATTGGTTACTTTCTAGCTTTAATTTTATTGGCAATGAATTTGCAGAGACGGCATTGATTTTGCCTTCAAGGAACCCAATGTAAACGGGGAAGGATATCCTTCTGTGAATTTAGCTTTTCTTGATATCCTAAGTGAATTTTCTTCCAAACTGCTCAGACAAGACAAGAGAACACTGTAAGTACAGCTCGTGTTTGTATTTGCAGAAAAATACTCTAAAATTTTGTGTAATTTTGCTTCAATTGCTCTAAAATGTTAATTTGCTAGACAATTTGTCTTTTGCTGAATAACTATTGAACTGTTTTCTTTGCTAATTTCAGCTATATCTACCTTGAAAAGTTCATGACTGAACAAATGACATTGCACAGGGAAGATGTGTGGCTTCCGTTAATATCTTATAGAAACTCCTTACTCACTGGTGATGATGATACAATGTCTGTCGTCAGTGGAATTAGCAGCAGAGGCTCATCTGTGAGAAGTAAGAAAACAAAACCTGCAACAGGAAAACGAAAATTACCTGAAGGTAATGCATTAACATGACTGCTAGTAAGTAAATTATAATGGTGCACTTATTGCTATTCCAGGATACACTTCAAGACTGGAAAATTAATGAATCAATGGAACAATCTCCTGAAAAATTGTAGATCAAAGAAGGGTGACAAATGTTTATGTAGAGAAAATGATGCATCTTGTACAATATGGGTTCTTTTTTTCTTCTAAATTCCAGTGAGTAAAGGACCAATCTGCTGAACCTTTACTTTTCATCCCAGGAACCAGTCCATTGAACCTCGTCTCAATTGCTTCCAGTCCAAGTATATATCTCATTACGTATATAGACCAAAATTGTACACTTTTAGAACTGCAGGTGTAGCCTCAGCAATACTCTGGACTGTTGAAGCAAGACTGTCCCACTTTTATTGGTAAGGATAAAAAAGTTCTTTCCATTACGTAATCACACTTTTTTTTGTAAGAACCTGGTTTGCGTCACATCAATAATTTAAATATTGAGTACAGCAGACATTCATGACACTGCAAATATAATTTTTCTTTCAAAAGGGTCTTCCTTTTTTTCAAAATAAACTTATAATAAGCCTTCATTTGAAGATTCATTAATCTAAACTAATCTCAAACTCATATTATTTTCTTGTGGATAAGGATTCATGCATGCTTTTGGGCATGGATAATTGTCAGACTTGAAATGGTCCAGCTCAGTACAGATTAGGAACTAAATTTGGACATTTCTAAACAGCATGCCTACTATTGGACCGATCGTCAGCACCCTTGGAGAACACTGTATCTGATCGAAGAATATAAGAACATGGAGCAGGAGTAGGCAATTTGCTCCCTGAAACCTGCTCTGCTATTCTGTAAATTCATTAGGTGATCTGATTGTGACTTTGTAACTCTACATTCTTGCCTCCCCATCCTTACCCTCCACTCTCTTGTCGATCAACTTTTTAATGAGACTTATCCACCAATTGAATTCAAATTCCATGAGCTGCCATGGTGTGATTTGACGGCACATAAAACAAGACTGAGGAACAGACTAGGCCCTCTTAACTCTACTTTTCCTGCCTGTCCTTCAAAACACTTGATCTGCTTGTCAATCAAAAACCTTTTTGACTTAACCTTGAATATATTCAATAACCCAGCCTCTACTGTTACTTGCAGAGAAAATTCCAGGAACAAATAGAGTCATAGAGATGTCCAGCATGGAAACAGACCCTTCGGTCCAACTTGGCCATGCTGACCAGATATCCCAACCCAATCTAGTCTCACCTGCCAGCACCCAGCCCATATCCCTCCAAACCCTTCCTATTCATATACCCATCCAAATGCCTCTTAAATGTTGCAATTATACCAGCCTCTACTACTTCCTCTGGCAGCTCATTCCATATACGTACCACCCTCTGTGTGAAAATGTTGCCCCATAGGTCTGTTTTATATATTTCCCCACTCACTCTAAACCTGTGCCCTCTAGCCTGGACTCCCCAACCCCAGGGAAAAGACTTTGCCTATTTACCCTATCCACGCCCCTCATAATTTTGTAAACCTCTATAAGGTCACCCCTTAGTCTCCGACGCTCCAGAGAAAACAGCCCCAGCCTGTTCAGCCTCTCCCTATAAGCTCAAATCCTCCTACCCTGGCAACATTCTTGTAAATCTTTTCTGAACCCTTTCGAGTTTCACAACATCTTTCCGATAGGAAGGAGACCAGAATCGCATGCAATATTCCAAGTGGCCTAACCAGTGTCCTGTGCAGCCACAACATGACCTGCCAACTCCTGTACTCAATACTCTGACCAATAAAGGAAAGCATACCAAACGCTGCCTTCACTATCCTATCTACCTGCGACTCCACTTTAGGAGCTATGAACCTGTACTCCAAGATCCCTTTGTTCAGCAATACTTCCTAGGACCTTACCATTAAGTATATGATCATCAGAGGAAGATAAAAAATTCCTGTCTCCATTTGGAATAGGATAACCCTTGTTTTTAATCTGTGTTCCTCTAGTTCTAGATTCCCCCATTTGGGGGACTAGTCTCTCAGAATTTATCCCGACCAGCCCCCTCAGAATCTTATGTTTCAAAACTCCATTGAATATAATCCCAACCTGCTTAAAACAAGACAACCAACCTCTTTGTAGTTGTAGCAAGACACCTTACTGTTATACTCCATCTCCTTGCAGTGAAGGCTTACATTTAATTTGTCGTACCTATATGTTAACATTTTGTGTTCAAGGACACTCATGGCCCTTTTTACCATAGCATTCTGAATCAAATAAATCATTGATAAGCCTGAACACTGACTTTCAGTTTTTATTCTAATCAGTCAACAAGTTGGACAGTATCTATGGAGAGAAACCTTTTATTACATCTAAAGCTGTTTTGACTACTAGGTGGAGTTTTGCAGTTTTTGTCTTGCAATTTCACCCCAGTGTTCCAATTTTAAACTCTGTTCAAACAAAGGATGCACAATGTCATTATACTATTCAACTCTTAAGGAGCTTCAAGCACATGCTGCCAAGATGACCAAGTTCTATCTGTGACCAAGATCATCCCTCCCTACTTACCTACCTTCTCCTTCCCCAGCTCAGCTGAAATGATTATTTGTTCTTTTGTCACCTCCAGGAATGACTCTCCAAAGTTAACTTCAGTTCTGCACAATGGATAAATTTCAGAACTTGTCTGTATGCTATTTTGCACTGACCCCACTCAATACACCTGCTGTAGCTAACCTTCAATAGCTTCCAAGATCCTAACAGACTGACTTTCAGAACCTTTATCCTTGTTTCCATATGTCTGCAAGACTTCATTTCACATTATGTTTGACTTATTTAAGCTTCAACTTTTAAACTTGTATTTTCGTTGTTCTGGTTGGGATTTACTATATTTTTCATTTCATCCAGCTGGTATACATGTGTTATACTAATATGGCCCTGCATTCTCGAACTCTATTCCCAAAGCTTTGTCTTTTCTGTCCCTTACCAGTTTTCAAGAAGTGGTCTTAAAGCCTTCCTCCTGTCATCTACATGTCTTAAGTCATTTCTTGTCACTGCCCTTCCACTGTTAGTATTCCTTTTCCCTTTATCATCAGTTCTATTCCTATGTAGTGCTTATGGTTTCTTCCAAAATCCCATTTTAATTGGATGTTTTTCTATGATAAAGGTGCAATACTTTTTTGGGTGTGAATTGTTTTCGAAAACGTTCAGAAAAACTGTGTGCAATGCTTCTGTGAGAGGTCAATGCGTATTTTGGAAATTATGTGCTTGAGTGCTTAATTTCCGTGATGGTTCCCATTTCCAAAATGTCGCTGTTGTCCAGATGAAGGTTAATGTGCAGCACAGTCTTGTTGAAAAGGGAGAACATAGAAAGAAATTGATCTATTTAAAGGGATAAAGTTTCCCTTTAAAAATAAGTTACATAATTAATGACGATCAAAGTTAGTTTATTGCTGGTGAGAAGTGAAATAGGAAATATTAATGCTAGTATTGAGTTTTGTGATCTCGATGAATCTATTTTTTTGATGGTTAATTGATTAATTTTGGCTTTTGTTTGGTTGAGCATGTGTCGTGCTGCACAGCTGTTATTTACCCAAGTAGAAGTTTGCATTTGTAGAAGGGGGTATTTAGAAAATTAAACAATAAAAAAAACTTCCTCATATACATATGATACACGCATGTGGATCACTACCAGCCACTTCATTTGATCTAATTAAATCATCTTTTTTTCATTAACTACAGCTAATTTATCTTTCCATTTTGGTGTTTGTAACTCAGAGGATTACATATCTGTTGTAGACCATGTCGTATTACTTTATGCTAGTCATTGCAAACTTGCCATCAAGTTTTTTTCCCATGTCCACCATAGACAACGTTTTCCCTTATACCTTCATAAATTCCTTTGTTTTGAGACCTTAGTTTCAGAATGCTCTATATTGCATTCAAACTTGATGTGAAGTTCTATCATGTTACGGTCACTTTCCCAAAGGCTTCTTTATGGCAATGTTAGCAATGAGCCTATTCTCATTAAATTAAATCCAAAATAACCCCTACTCTAAATTGGCTCCTCAATGTACTCCTCCAAAATCCATCTTGTACATACAAATACATATGTAAATTGAAGTCCCTCATTACCTTATTATATGCATCTCTAATTTCCTGATTTATATCTACCGCACCCTATATTACCAATGCAGTTTGGAGGCCAACAAAGAACTCCTACTATTGTTTGCTGTTGGATTTCCAACCTAGGTCCCCAAAACATTACTTGAGTCTCTGGATTAACAGTCCAGCAAAATTACCACTAGGCTGTTGCTTCCCCATTGAGCACATCTTAACAACTGATTTTAGGATGACAGCAGCAGACATGGCTATCCCAAAAGTATTCAGTGAATAGGACAGGTATGGGAATAGATCCTGAGAAGGAGGAGGATGCAAGAGGTTTAATTTTGTATTCCTTGTCTGTCTTTTATAGCCATCTTTTTGTAGTTTTTAAGGTTAATAATATTCGTTATGTTGGATAAGTTATAAAACTGACATTCTGTGCAATTTCATAGCAGAGGAAAGCAATGATGGATCTTGGATCAGTAGAGAGCAAAGTTTGCAGTCACCACTCATGATGCAAACCCCACAGTTGACTTCCACTGTAATGAGAGAGGCGAAGAGGCTGAGACCTGAAGAAGAAAGTTATATGGGGGTATACCAAATGCCACAACAACATCAGCCTCCTGTGGACTACAAGTATGTATACAGTGGGTTTCATTACCCACATATACTGTTAATGTTTCCTTGATTATTCATAATTTGTAGACGCCTGTGTTGGACTGGGGTGTACAAAGTTAAAAATCACACAACACTAGGTTGTAGTCCAACAGGTTTATTTGGAAGCACTAGCTTTCAGAGTGCTGCTCCTTCATCTTTATGCTTTCTTTCTCTTCTTTTCCCTCACTTCATTTTTATCTCTCTCATCCTCACATGCACCTTCAGATTGAGAAAAGAAAACTTTGTTTATTGATGATGCATGAGTGTTGCACCAATTGTGCAAGTACTATATCCAAACAGGAGTAGGTCTTCCCTTTGAAAAGATTTTTCCATTTAAATAGTTGGTTACAGATCTATATGATAGCTCCAGTTAACTGCCTTTGATCCATTTCCCTTGATACGATATAGTCTTGAAAATGTAATTCACGATGCATCCACAGATTGTGTTTTTGAGATTCTCACTATTCTTTATTTGAGCAATATTTCCTAATTTTGTACCTAAATGACTGCTCTAATTTTATTTTTGTTCTGGATTCCACTGGAGGAAGTATTTTTTCTATCTAACCTATTCAATTTTCCAGTAATTTTAAACACCCAGTGTTATTTTGGTGAAAGGGTGCAAATAATTAAGAGATTATTATGTTGACAAGACATGCCTTTTTGAATGTCTGATTTTAGTTCTAATGATTGGTAACTATAACTTGAATTTGCCTGAAGTGGTGAATCAGGCACCTGCAGGTTAAGAATCAAATATTAATTAGACACATACTGTGGAGCAGAATATGTAACTCATTTCCACTGAGTTTGCAGTTGACTAGCTGATATAAAACAGCTGATTTAATGATTATTCAGAGATTGAGGGTGAGAGCTCATGGGTGTCTGATCCTGGATATTAACGACAGAGGAATGCCAGTAGAGGAGCTGCAGAGGAAGAGGGATATATTTTATCCATAATGAGAAAGAGAGTAATCTGCCTTGCCATCCCATAAGCAATGCTGATCTGCCTGGCCATAAGTAATTCCCAGCCCATCCCCATTCTTTGTGAATAGCAAAGGGATCCGTTATCAATATGCTAATGATAAAGCATTCCCTTTTACCTGGCTATTTCAGTAAGGTTGAGTATTACAGCTTTCCTTAATTTTTTTTTGTTGAAGTCCTCAGATAATTAGCAGATTGTACACTGGTGGTGTTGGTGAACACTTGACCAAATGTCCCTGAAAGTCTCCCAATGTGTTTCAAAAGTCCTCTTCAAAAGTCTAGCAGCATATGATCAGCAAAGGGTGAAATTTCTTATATTAGCATTTTAAATTTTCCATTAATCCTCCAGCTAGCTGGACAAAATTAGAAGATGACTTTAGTTCTAGTGCTAGCCAAGTGCTGTGTACCTGCCTTAATGCTTAGGAGCAACCTGTTTAAATGGCAGTCAGCTCCATCATGATCTTTCGGGCAAATGTTCCCAGCGCAAGCTTCAACTGTGTGTCAACCTAGTGATTTTTCATACACTCAAGCTCTTTGGTGCCTAAAATATCCAGGAAAAAGTTTCACCACCCCATTCTCTGAATATTTTAGAACTAATTCGCAGCTGTAACTAAATGTTTTATTTAATCAGTATTCAAGATCTATTTTAGCAGCTTCAAGGAAACTTGAAAAATTTATTTTGAAGATCTTTGCAGCAGATCTCCACAAGAAAGCTAAACAACATATTTTCAACTGAGTGTCTTGTAAAATAGAATATATACAGATGTGATTATATGTATTTGCATGTGTGAGATTATAACACAGTAATGTTTTAGAGTTCTTTAACTTTGAATTAGTAGAACAAATTAAGAATTCACTTTTGAGTTTATTATATATTTTATCTCTTTTGTCCAGTAGTCAGATGTCTTGGTTAATTGCCCAGAGACAGCAAGAGGAAGCAAGGCAACAAGAACGAGCTGCAATGAACTATGTTAAATTAAGATCTAATCTGCAACATGCTATGTAAGTATTGTACAATGCAAAATAACATTTTACATAATTGTAAAGTTAGAATTATTATCCTATCTTTGGTGCTTTTTTCAGTTTATTTAATCATTGCACCTGCTTAGATTTACTTATTAAATTAGAAACTGTGGTGAGCAGTCATGTTCCATTTATATTTGACTGTTACCAACTTTGTTTCCTTATGTTTCAATCCTTAATTCCATTTCTGAATATGTATGACCCACAACTTACCTGCTATTCACTGCTAATCACAGCATCATATGAAATCTTATTGGGCTTTATGAACCAAAAGTGCTCATTGCATTCCTGCATAATCCTGATGTAAAGATAACCGAAGTTGCTTTTCTCTACTTCAAATCAATAATTGCCAGCTTCAATAAGTGTTGCATCCTTCCTTTTCTTTGACTGCAAGGCAAGCTTCACTGCAGCCACAACCCTGAACTCCCGCTTTTCTTAACTTTTTTCCTATCTCTCTTCTCCTCCCGTCTAAGTTTATCTTGTTGTTGAATCATACCTCTTGCCCTTGTTACTAATCAACCATTGGCCACCCAATTTCTTTCTTTGCCCACATGCTAGTTGGTATTTTCAATGTTTCCCTCTTGTCCCTTGCTAATCTGCCACTATTACCCATTTTAAAAACAAATCTACTTTTGACCCTTCAGTCCTTACAAATTATCAACCCATCTCCAAATCACTTTCCTTTCTGTAATCTTTGAACTTTTAATAGCTTTACAAACCTATGACCACATTTTCTGTAATTTCATCTTTGAATTTCTCAAGTCCAGTTTCCAATCCAGCACAACACGAGTACAGTCCCAGTCAGAGTTGCAATTAAGGTCTTCAGAATGTGACATGATGCACGTGATGTGACTCTCCCTAAGCTTTCTCTGGTTGGTTGCAGTCTAACATGGTTTACCATATCATTGTCTTCCAAAGTTTGACCTTCATTAACCATCCCGAACTTGGTTCTACTCTTTGTTTACTCAGTTGTAATCAGCAAATGTCTGAGCGGATTCTCTTTGTAGCCCCACACAATTCACCCTCCCTCCCCTGCCCCACACCCCCCAACCCCACACCCCCCAACCACAACCCCACCCATATACATAAGCCATGACAGCAATAAGTCGGCATACAAAGGTTGTACAAACTCTCCCAACACCTCGGCATCCTTTGTGTTGTGAGACTGTCCAACATAAGGCATATGATACCTTCTTGTTAAACATCGTCTGTAGTCACTGTCTTTATACTCCGCCACAAACCATGTTCCATAGCCACCAATTCAGTTTCTCTTCCTTGCCATGTAACCTAAACTCGGCTATTAATAACTTTGATGTCTTCTTTGATGGTGAGATGTACTTCTAATCCCATATTCTGTCAATCATAATAAACAGTTTGTAACAGTGACCATTTCTTATCAACTTATTCAATGTTAAAAACCTTATAATGTCCAAGCCAATGTATTCTCTTTGGCCTATCTTCAACCACCTACCCTTCCCACCCCATAAACTTGAGCTAATCTGAACTTTTAATTGCATGTATCTAAACACACAAATACTAATCACTTATTGCTTACAGTTGCCTCAGTGTTCACCACTCCCATATTTATATTTGCTTCTCTGTGAAAACAAATAGCAAAGCAAATTTTAAAATTTTGTACTGTATCTCGATCTTCCTTTTTTAAATCAAATCATGTACCTTTTAATTAATAAATAGGTAAAAAAAACTGAGCTACAAGTGTCTGTACAATTGAGATGTAATACTCCAGCAATGAATTCCTTTTCTTTTAAAAAAAAGACAATGCTTTTGTCACTCTTTGAGCTTTCAAAAAGCCCTTTAACAGCTTAGTTAATACTAGTATCAGTCATCATACAAGAATTATTGAAGTAGATTACCAAACCTATTTTTCACATTGTTAGAATGTTTATATTTTGTTAATTGCCCCTCAAAGTGGTGGAGTAACTTGTGAAGACAGTAAGAACATAAATATTTGAAATATTCCCTGCATGGAACAGAATTGAATCTGACAGAAAATTTATTTATCCATTATCTAGTAAAAAAAATGGAAATGTTGTAGTTTGTCAAAGGCCCACCATTTCAGGCTTGGTCTATTGCTGTATGGTCCACACACATTAAAAATCCCCATTGCCCATTTCTCCTCCTTGTCTGTTTTTCCAAACCATCCTGGTGCATTGGTCAGGATAGCTTTTTAGTAGAGATTTCACAGATTATATTATTTTCTAGTCGACGTGGCACAGGTTTGATGGAGGATGATGAAGAGCCTATAGTGGAAGATGTAATGATGTCTTCGGAGGGTCGTATTGAAGATCTGAATGAGGGCATGGATTTTGACACCATCGGCATTGATTTGGTAATAAAATACAGAAAAAATTCAGATCAACTTTTAAAATTCCCATAATAATATTTACTGCAAGTTTTTTTTTCTCTTTCTAGCCACCATCTAAGAATAGACGTGAAAGAAATGAATTAAAACCAGATTTCTTTGACCCTGCCTCAATAATGGATGACTCGGTGAGTCTAAATGCCTTCTGTTAGCCTTCATGAAATGGGGTTAAAGGTGATGATATTTCAGGTGTCTGTATGGTCACGTGAGTTAAAATATGAACATTTTAGATTGCTCAGAAGCCTGATCGCAACCTAGTGATTGAGAAAGGTGTAAAATAAGCACTTTTGATGAAAAGTGGCGTGGATGGTAAATAATAGAGAAATCAAAATTATTTTTAAGAAATATGTTTTGTATCCTCCAGGAAAAAAAAATAATGTTCTCATATGGACACATTGAATACTTATGAATTTTGGCAGTTTGTACCAGCAGCTTTTATCACAGGAGTCCTTGGCTGTACATAAATAAATTTCCCTTATTCCACAACAAGAGATGATGATGATGATGATGATTCAATGTATGTTGAACCAACACTTCACTTGGCTTGTGAGGAGGGTCAGGAATCCTCTCTGGTAGCTCATCAAAGTAACTTTCTAATTTGTCATGAGAAAGAAAAACTATAAAAGTTCTTAGCTACAAATCTACAAACTGGAAAAGTGCACCAATTTCAAAAATAACAGAAAATGCTGGAATATCTCAGCAGGCCTAGTAGAATCTATGGCAAGAAACAGTTAGTATTTCTGGTTTTGTCATCCTTTTGGTTCCAAAGAAGAGTCATATTCAATTTGAAACATTAACTCTGTTTCCCTCTTTGCATATTTTGCCAGACTTTGTTAAATTCTCCAGCAGTTTGTACTTAGATTTCCAACACCTGTATTTTAATATTACACACATTTTAAACTCTTGTTTCATGTATGAATGGAGCATTGAGATATTGCTTCAGGAAAAGAACAGTCTCAATGTTCCCATTCATCATAAGTTGAGCATTTCCTTTCCTGTCATTTTTATATTCATTTATTTCAAGTCAACTTTTAGTAGCTAAGGTGAATTTATTTGTGAATAAACATTCTGGCCAGAGGGCTGTTTGGAGTGTTTTGAATTGGCAACAATGAAGTTGGGTATTGTTGAATAATATGTTCTACTTTCTTGATGGAAGTAGTATGTATTGTGATAAATTATAATATATTTTAGATTAGATTAGATTCCTTACAGTGTGGAAACAGGCCCTTCGTCCCAAATGTCCACACCGACTCTCCGAAGAATAACTCACCCAGAACCATTCCCCTCTGACTAATGCATCTAACACGATGGGCAATTTAGAATGGCCAATTCACCTGACCTGTACATCTTTGGACTGTGGGAGGAAACCGGAGCACCCAGAGGGGTGCTCATGCAGACACTGGGAGAATGTGCAAACTCCACACAGACCGTCATCTGAGGCTGGAATCGAACCTGGGACTCTGGTGCTGTGAGGCGGCAGTGCTAACCACTGAGCCACCGTGCCGCCCTACAAAATACATCAGTAATTCTCACTGCAGTTGAATATTTGAATCCCTTTAGTCAGTACTTGTTTTGATCAATTGGTCATAGCATTGAGTATAGGAGTTGGGAGGTCATATTGCGTCTGTACAGGACATTGGTTAGGCCACTTTCAGAATATTGCGTGCAATTCTGCTCTCCTTCCTATCGGAAGGATGTTGTGAAACGTGAAAGGGTTCAGAAAAGATTTACAAGCATGTTGCCAGGTTGGAGGATTTCAATTATATGGAGAGGGTGAATAGGCTGGAGCTGTTTTCTCTGGAGCCTTGGAGGCTGAGCGGTGACCTTACAGAGGTGTATAAAATCATGACTGGGCATGAATCAGGTAAATAGACAAGGTCCTTTCTCTGGGGTGAAGGAGTCCATAACTGGAGGGTATAAGTTTAGGGTGAGAGGGGAAAGATATAAAAGAGACCTAAGGGTTTTCATGCAGACATTGGTCCGTGTATGAGCTACCAGAGGAAGTGGTGGAGGCTGGTACAATTATAGCATTTAAAAGGCAATCTGGGTGGGTATATGAATACACCATAAGACATAGGAGTGGAGGTAAGGCCATTCAGCACATTGAGTCCACTCTGCCATTTAATCATGGCTGATGAACATTTTAACTCTACCCGCACTCTCCCCGTAACCCTTAATTCCTTGCGAGATCAAGAATTGATCAATCTCTGCCTTGAACACATTTAACATCCCGGCCTCCACTGCACTCTGGCAATGAATTCCACAGGCCCATCACTCTCACTGAAGAAATGTCTCCTCATTTCCATTCTAAATTGATCCCCTCTAATTCTCTGGCTGTGTCCATGGGTCCTCGTCTCCCCACCTAACGGAAACAACTCTCCAGTATCCACCCTTTCTAAGCCATGGTTTATCTTGTAAGTTTCTATTAGATTTCCCCTCAACCTTCTAAACTTTAATGAATACAGTCCCATGATCCTCAGCCATTCATCATATGTTAGGTCTTCCATTCCAGGGCGAAAGTGAGTACTGCAGATGCTGGGGATCAGAGTCAAGATTAGAGTGGTGCTGTCCGAGAACCAGGAAAATCGAGGTTTCAGGCAACAGCCTTTCATCAGGAATGAGGCTGGGAGCCTCAGGGGTGGAGAGACAAATGGGAAGGGGATGGGGCTTGGGGAAAGGTAGCTGAGAGTACAATAGGTGATGGAGGTGGAGGTGAAGATGATAGGTCAGAGAGGAGGGTGGAGCGGATAGGTGGGAAGGAAGGTTTACAGATGGGACAGGTCATGAGGACGGTGTTGAGCTGGAAGGTTGCAACTGGGGTAAGGTGGGGACATCTCTGGGATACCTGTACCAATCGATCCCACTGCCCCGTGACTGCACATTTCAACTCCCCCTCCCAATCTGCCGAGGACATGCAGGTCCTGGGCTCCTCCATCGCCACTCCCTTACCACCCGATGCCTGGAGGAAGCACACCTCATCCTCCGCCTCAGGCCTCTTCAACCCCATGGCATCAATGTGGACTTCACCAGTTTCCTTATTTCCCCTCTTCCCACCTTACCCCAGTTCCAACCTTCCAGTTCAGCATCATCCTCATGACCTGTCCCATCTGTCAATCTTCATTCCCACCTATATGCTCCACCCTGCTCTGCAACCTATCACCTTCACCCCCACCTCCATCCACCTATTGCACTCTCAGCTACTAAATGGGGCCTAACTAGAACTTTTTAAAGTCTCAGGAGCACGTTGCTGCTTTTATATTCTAACCCTCTTGAGATAAATGTCAACATTACATTCGCTTTCTTAATCACAGACACGATCTGCAAGTTAACCTTTAGAGAATAGGAAGGGTTGAGAGGGATATGGCCCAAGTGCAGGCAAATGGCACTAGATTAGGTTAGGATGAGTTGGACCGAAGAGTTTGTTTACATGCTGTACATATCTATGACTGTGACTGTAGTTATTCAAAATGTCCACTGGATGGCAGGTGAGCCATCTTATTCCAAGAACACTAAACTGAAAACAATTATATAGCATACAAATACAAATTTAATGTTCAAATCCATTTGAAGTTTGATTGAAAGTTTCTGATTATAACATTATCTGTATATTATATTGCAAATGCTATGTTACAATATTTTAAAGTTGATTTTCCAGAATTACTATAGTTGTAATTTTCAGCTAAAACAAAAGTTATCTTTTCTCTCTTTTAGGTCCTTGGAGTTTCAATGTTCTGAGGAAATGTCATTGTATGAATGATTGAGAGGTAGTTTTAAAAGAAGTATTTTGGTTAATGCAGTTAAAATATTAAAACTGTACAGATTTTCTCCTTTCAGGAGAATGCTTAATGGAGTTGTTCACTGTCCACCTAGATTAAGTGCTTTGAAGAGGCAGTTTGTTGCCTGATAAATTGATATTTTAAGAGACTGTAAAATTATGGAAGCAAGTTAAATTCCTTCCAGTAGTGCCACTGTATTGTGTCTCTGATTAAATGAGCTTCGTGTAGTATGTTTGAAAGTTTCTCTAAACAATTATTTGACTTGTTAGAGTTTGGGAATAGGGAACTAAATTTTAAATAAAAAAATATATATATGATTGGTGCTGATTTTATAATTGCAAATCTTGTTCAGTTTTTCATACTTTGAAATTCCAAACAGAAGGACGAGGTTTAAAAATTATAATTAAAATTAACAGCGTCTAAAATAGCATGGATATTCATGCTTAAGTAATTTTTAAATTTGTATTTTATATTTTATTCACATCTGTCTTTGCAAGCAATCTTCAGGTTAAATGAACTACAGCTGGTCATAGTACAGTTTGTTTTAATAATGTAAATTAGTTTGAAGATATTAGACACCAAGAAAATTACCCATTTATGTTATTCCTTAAATATGGGTTATGTTTTTAATTTTTATGGTAAATTTTCCGTCATAATTATAAAGTTTCTAATAATTCATAGAATGCTTTTCAACATTGTTCTGCAGTACTCTGGCAGCTGGTTATTTTATCAACTCTATGTTGACATTAACTTATAATAAAAAAAAAGTACATGACACTTCTTGCCGGTCTTGTTTCATCTATCAAGGTTTTTTCTTTAAATCATTCCATGCCTTAAACTGCTTGCAGTACATAATCCCCCAAATCCATCTCCTGCAAAATATTTTGTTTATTTCAATTCAATAAATATTCAGCTTTATTTGCCAAATTTAAAAACTTGGCTTTTGCATCAAATTTTATTATTAGTTCATTAGATAAACCATGAATAAATGGTTGTCTTTTGAAGAATAGTTTGCTTTTACACACTTTAAGAACATTGTTCATATTTGGCAGTACTGCCATTAGTACACCACTGCGTTAAAGAACTGCTGGGGACTGTATATATGATTTTTAAAATAAGTGAAAGCAGACTTTTCTACTTTTAAAAAAAAGTTTGTTTCGTTGTAAAGGCAGTTCATCAACTGTATGTTTTCAACCGACTGAAATGTTTTATATTTACCTTATCCTGTTGGCCTCCATATTTTGTTGTTCATTGTACTGTTCTGATTTGTATTTATGTCATGAAACAGTAACTTTTTGAATAAAATTTAAACTATAAGGTTGTGCAATGGTATTCATTGTACAGTGATGTTGCAGAAGAATGTGTGTATCAGGGTAAAATAGGGATTGGCAATAAATACCAGCCTTGCCAGTGACACTGTCAACCTATTTTTTTCAAATAAAATGTTTCCTTTGAGAAGAAAGATAAGATTATGTATCTGCAACTAACATTTTGAAATTGAATTACATAAATCTTTTGCAATGTGAAAGTGGACAGGATTGAGTCTTAAAAGTATGCCCAGAATTAACAAGCTTATAGAAATAAAAGAAACTAACACATGAGAAATATAGTAAAAGGATGCTGAGAATACATTTGCATTGGGAACTGTATAGGACGTTCACCAGATGAAGCCATTTGTCCTATAGCATAATAAATATAATAAATTGGGCCTATATTCTCTGGAATTGAGAAGAGTGGAAGGTGGCCTCACGAGAGTCTGAAGGGGTATAATGGGCTAAAGTTTTAGAAATTATTTCTGCTAATCAGGGAACCTAATACATTGTTGCAGTCTTAGGTTAATGTCCAACTACATGGAAGTCGAATGAAAAATTCTCTTGTCAAATTCTCTCTCTACTTCACTGAAACATGTGAATCTTAGGAATTCTGTGTCCAAAGAGATGTAAATGTTTTATCATTGAATATGTTTAAAATTGGGAAAGACAAATTTTTTTGGTGTCTCAGAGAATCCTGGTACAAACAGGAAGCAGGCAATGGAATTATGAAGCCCAAGATCAAGCATGATCAGACTGATTGACAGAAGGGGCTTGGCAGATTGTATTATCTGCAGCTCCTATCTTATGTTCTTAAGGCAAAGCAAAACTTGGAAACAAACACAATCACAGATGCAAAACCTAAATCAGTTTTTTTTTCACTACAACAACGAGTGCAGTCAGACCAGATGTACAAAACTCAGAGATTTTAATGCAATAAGAATGACCACATATAGCAATCTGTTCAGAAAGGTATATGCTTCTTGTTTAACCAAATAGTAATAATCAAAATTTGCCTTTAACAAAGTAGTTGACAAATAATCTCGAACAACAATGCACCCATTTTTCTTCTGTCCTGAGTTATGTAATGGAATCAAATATCAGGAATAGGTTTAAGGACCTGAATGACACCCCAATAAACAGCAGTCCTGCATTTGGAAAGAAAAACTAGACAGTGTAATTATTTCACAAATGGTGTCAAAATATTAATCATCAGATTGATAATGAAGTAGAAAAGTGTTGGAAATCAAATATTCAATTTTTTTTGGCTTTTTTCCTTTCAGTAAAGTTAATTTATGGTTTAGTCTTAAGTCATACAATTTTTATACATATTTTAAAAAGATCAGGAAAACACAAACAAGAGGCTTATATCATTGCTGCTAATCTACCAAAAGTAACACACACTTTTGTTCAACCCTAGACAAGAGTAGAATACCATCTGTGTAAAACAAAAAAGGGTTTTCTTGTAGGAGGAGGAGCCTTTGGTGCAAAACATGAGGAAAATGTCATCCAAGGCTTGGAAATACAACATACAGCTTAGCATGCATTTGCTCTCAAGTAAACGCACGATCAGGTCAATGTTCATGGCATCCAATTCAACAGATTCCTTAACCAGGTTGCTTGTGATGAAGGGGAGACATGTGACTTCTGCAATCAAACTTATTCTAGCACAAATCACTTTCAAGAAAATAACTTTTCAGGAGGCAAATAATTGTACTTCCACTGTGTTCTAACTTTGAGATTAAAATCAAAGTTTGCAATGTGTCAACAAGTGACAATATCAATTATCTATTGAGTGCACAGCACAAAGAGACCATTTGGCCCAGTTCATTCCGTAACAACCTACCATCCTACTTCATCTTACTGTAACCATAAATCCTCTTCCTTTCTACCATATTCTTATCTCGCTTTCCTTTTAATACATCTATGCTACTGGATTCAATTATTCTTTTTGGCTTCAATTATTCTTTTTGGAAGTACCTGTCACATTCTTAGCAGCTTAGGTAAATAAGTTTTGGCTGAATTTCATATTAGGCTTAGTAGTGATTATATTCTGGTAAAGATCTCTAGTTTTGGATTCTCCCTTGAACACAAACATTTTTTCATCTAACTTGTCAAATTCTTTCATTATGCTCTATCTGATTACTTTCAACATTGATTTCCTGGTACGAATATCCTTTCAATCCTTTCATCATTGTGAATCTCCTGGCAGGTGTAGCTCCAAGTGGCAACAATACCTTTATATCTTTCTTGTGACATTGATATAAAATTATGCACACTTCTACCAATTTTGATCTAACCTAGTTAAGTGCAAGTTTTATATAGACTTATCTGCTTTTTCCTTTTATCTCTTGAGAAAATAATCCTCAATCTTTTGAAATTGTCCAACAGGTTCTTGCAACCTAAATGGATGAATGATTTGGAGATGTCTGTGTTGGACTGGGGTGTACAAAGTTAAAAATCACACAACACCAGGTTATAGTCCAACAGATTTAATTGGAAGCACACTAGCTTTTGGAGCGACGCTGATGAAGGAGCGTCGCTCCGAAAGCTAGTGTGCTTCCAATTAAACTTGTTGGACTATAACCTGGTGTTGTGTGATTTTTAACTAAATGGATGAAAGCAGTCTGGCAGGGTGGAAGGGCAAACTGTTCATGCCCTTGTACAGAAAGTCATTCAAGCAAGTGATGACAGAGGATAATATTGTCAGATGAATGGACACAATTAGCTACAGCTGACAGTGAGAGCTCAAAATATTGTCTTGCCTGCCCGGTGCTGGAGTTCTGGACATCTGTGTTGGGCTGAGGAGGAATTTTGCAGTGAGAAGCAAAGGATATGTGGTTGGGGTATACAAAGGTACCAGTGACATAGATGGAACTAGAAAAGGGGTTCTGTTGAGGGAATAGAAGTAGCTAAAGACAGAATGTTCAAGGCAGAAACCTCTGGATTATTATCTGAGCCATGAGAAAATTGGCATTGGACGTGAATATATTGCTTAAAGATTAGTGAGCGAGAAATGGGTTTTGAATAGTAGCAGCAGTATTGGAGATATTTAAAACTATACTGTTAGGGTGGTATTCATCTGAACTGTGCTGGAACCAGTGAATCATGTAACTGGGGCAGTAGAAAGAACTTGTGGTGTAGGAGATAACAACATGGATAGTGGATTGCTTAGGTAAGTGGGTAGGCATAAATAGGAGAAAGTGAGGACTGCAGATGCTGGAGACCAGAGTTGAAAAATGTGGTGCTGGAAAAACACAGCAGGCCAGGCAGCATCTGAGGAGCAGGAGAATCGACATTAGGCCTGATACGTCAATTCTCCTGCTTCTTGGATGCTGCCTGGCCTGCTGTGTTTTTCCAGCACATTTTTCAACGGTAGGCATAAATAGGTAACTTTATTAAGAAGTTGTTACTAATGATGTCACAATCTGTATTGAGGCCTCAATTATTTACAATTTACACAAATGACATGGCTGAAGGCATGTTTCTAAATTTGTTTTTGATACTTTCCTACCTTTGCAACCTGTGAAGAGAACATAAAGTCTGCAGTGGGATATGGAGTCAGTGTGTGGGCAAACATTTGGCAATTGGAATACAGTGAGAAAATGTGAATTTGTTTTTCTTTTCTCCTTGTCAAAGTAAACAATATTATTTTAAGTAGATAGAAATTGCGGAAATTTCAAGTACAAACAAATATGTTTGACCTCGTACATAAACATAAAGGGCTTGTCATGTCATTAGGAAGGCAGATGAACTGTTATGTATTAGAAGAGGAATGGAATATATGTGAGGATGTTTTTCCACATTTTGGGCATTGGTGAGACCACATCTGGAGTACTTTTACAATTTTGGACTCTTGTTTAAGAATATTGTTAGGAGCAGTTCAGAGAAGGTTCTCTCAGCTGATTATCTTACCAAGAAAGTTAGGACTAACTGGATCTCTACCAATTGAAGTTTAGAAGAGTGAAGGGTGATCGTATTAAAGCAGAAGAACCTGAGGGAACTTGAATGGATGGTGCTGAAATGACGTTCCTCTATTGAGAGAGTGTAGGGCTGAGTGTGTTTTTTGGAAATAGAGATTCTTCTGTTTAAGACAGGTGAGAAAGTTGTTTCTTTCAGATGGAACTCTCTCCCCTAAAGAATGGTGCAGGCAAGGTCATTGTATATTTTTAAAGCAGTGGTAGACAGATTTTTGAATATTGGTATTAGTGTTCAATGAGAATGTGGAATTGACCATAATCAAATCAGCCATGATCTTTGAATGGCAGAACTGGATTGCAACCAAATGGCGTTGTACTCCCAGGGTCTTGGGTTGATTTTTCTTACTAACTAGTCTTATGTTTTGGTGATTTGTTTATTTCTGTCCCCTTTTTGTACCTAATTCATATTATATAGCGGTATGTGGCCTCCTTATTCTTCCTGAAATGCATTTTTAGCACAAAAATATGTGTTGAAATTCATTGCCAGTTAACCCATGTTACAAGCTATTAATAATATCCAATATTTATTAGACTTGCCAATTTGTTATTGCTGCAGATTTTAAAATTGTACTTCAAATTTTCAAGTCCAAATCACTGATGTAAATGTGAACAACGGTGGTCCCAGCATTGACCCCTGCAGAACACCACTGTCTATTTCTGTCAGTTTGGATATCTACCCTCACTCCAATTCTGTTTATAGCCAGCTTATCTATTTTGCTATTTGTCTGCGTCTTCTGATCTTAGTCATGTGTCTACTTTATCAAAAGCCTTTTGAAATTCCATTTACCATTACTCTTGTATATTTTTGAACCTCTTCAAAGAATTAATAAGTTCAATATTGTAATAACTTCACTTTTTGTGGAATTGTAGGATTGTAGAGATATCTGGATTGTTAACTTTTTAACAAGACATTTCTCAAACTATACAGTTCCGGCTGTTTATTTTTATCACCTTGTGTTTGAACAGTATTTTACTGGCATTAGATTTTTTTCTTGGACTCCCATTGGGGAGCAGCCTGCTAAGGAACACTCTGCTCAACTCCTATTTCCTGTTTTTTGAAGCATCTTTGTTGTGAAACCTGATTGCTCTCTTGAACAGTGACTAGAAGACAACTTAATACTGTTTCATGAGCAAGCTGGCAAAATTTCCAGAGACAACAGCTTATGTTTGTGATATTCATTTGCACATGCCAGAATATCAGATAGACAGCCATCTACACATCTCAGCCCTGTTCCTTTTTGGCCTCAAGAACTAAGACTTATTAACTAAAAATATTATTCCCCACCCCCACCAAAGTGAATCATTGCAGAAAAAATCCCACCCTTGATCGATGTGTTTGTTTGTGCATGTTTTGGGTCATTTAATGAGTTAAACATTTATATTTTCATATTGCAAATTAAGTGTGTTGACTTGTTTTGCACCTTCATTAACTAATTTGTTTAATAAAATAAATCAAAAACTTTGTCTATTAAAGAAACTAGGTTGACTTTTTCTTTCAAATCTAATATAAAGAAAACATGGTCATATCAGGAACTGTGTAAAACATTTATGTTTCTACTATAGAGTAGTGGAATTACAACAAGAGCACACCTCCCACCTGGTCATAACACAACATTTTTCAGGCATGCTTCATTATTATAATGATGGGACATGTGGCAATGAATCTTACAAAATCAAATGCGTCTTGTTAATTGGACATGTAATTTGGTCACTTACTGCTGCAATTCTGGGACGTTGAGACACCTGAAGTTGTCCAGGCCACCGTGTAAGATGTCATATCAGCAAGTACCGGTGGATATCACATGATCCTTTCCTGTGGTTAAATGATGCACGTGATTGTAAAAGAGATATAGGTGATAACAGCAGTTCTTCTCTGGATAATTTATACTCTAACCTGTTGGTGGTTTCAATCAAGCCCAGAATTTTCATCTCTAGAAAGGAAGCTGATTTTAATGATAAAAATCACTAGGATAACGTGATGGAAATCAAGCCACAATATTCCTGGAGTTATCATAAAAGTTAATACTTCTATCCAAAGCCCCCAATTTATCCCTCTGATTTGAATGGTTAACAAAAAACACGGACCAGGTTTCTGTACTTAATGAGAATTTCTACATGTTACAAATAAATAAATCCTAACTGCAGGTAGATCACTATGAAGTGTTGGCGTAACTGTACGTTAAAACTCTCAACATCCCTACACACAGACGTAGACAAAAAAAATTGTATTATGGGAAAAGGGAATAAAGTACTGAGGAAGCAGTTCAGTGGCATCAGTCCTTAGTATTCAATGATGGGGATTCTGTTTGCTTCCAAAGCCCTTTACATAGAACAATATAGCACAGGGACAGGCCCTTTGGCCCACCATGTCTGTGCTAATCAAAATGCCACTGGAAAGTAATACTATCTGCCTACATATGGTCTGTATCCTTTTATTCCCTGCTTGTTCCATGTGTCTGTCTAAATAGTAACTTATTTGCTTCTAACACCTCATCTGGCATCACATCCCAGGCACCTATCACCTGTGTTTTAAAAAAAATTCTTTGTGCATCTCCCTTAAACTTGCACCTTCTCCAAAGCTTACACATCTTCCCTATAGTTGGGGATCAGAACTGCATACATTACAGTCAGTTGTATAAAGTAGTAGTTCTGTTCTCGTGCAATCCCATTTTTAAGAAAATTGCAGAATAGCTGCACTATTTAAACTAATGGGGCCAGAAGTGCGTTATAACCAATGCACACTTTAAAAGTTCAAGCTATAGAAACAGTGTTCCCAATTCATCAACTGTGTTATAGCGAATTTGCATTCACGAAACGTGTTATAGCATAACAACCTGTACTCCACATGTGGCCTAATTAAAGTCTTATCACACATGACTTGCTAACTTTTATACTCTGTCCTGACCAATGAAGGCAAGCATGCCATATACCTTCTTTACAACCTTATTCACTTGTGTTGCCATTTACGGGGAGCTACAGGTGTGCTGTTTCTTCACAGTTGCTGGTTCAAAATCCTGGAACGCAACCTCCCATCAGCATTATGGAAGCATCTACATGACCCTGACAAGAAGAGTTCAAGAAGGCACCTCCCCAGCACTTTCTGAGGGAACTGAGCGGTCAACAATTCAAAGCTGCCCTAGCCAAAGATGCAAACATTCTTTAACCAACTAAGAAAATCTGCACTTTTTCATTCGAAAGCTAGCCAACCTGGCTTACTGAAAAAAGATTCAGCACAGCCCCTGCAGAATTTCTTAAACAGGTAGCTAACAGGACTGGTCCCCTAAGCTGTAGTACCTTTCTCGGGCCACTGGAATCTGAATATAAATACAGCAGTTATAGCTGAAACATGGTGAGTATCTTGTCTTTGCGACTTCGTCTGAGTGCAGCAGGGCCGAAAGGGTAGATCTGAGAAAGATATCTGAAGACAGTGAGACATTGGGAGCTGAACTCTGGAGGCATTAATGAAGTCAGGAGTAGTTGATTGGTGAGTTTCAAGACTTTCGTCTCTTATGAAACTGGGACATTTGTTGAAAGTGGTGCTGGGGAAACGTAAGTATTATACTCAATTTATTGTGGAACTATTTACACTCCATAACATAACAGAAAATCAATGAGTGGGATTTCTGACCTTAAAACTTAATTGGTTAAAGGAAACACAATGAAAAACAATTGGACAGGTGATATATTGCAACTGTAGCATGTGGGAACTGAAACCAGTATGATCAATGGCAACTACAATTGCAGTAACTGTCCACAGCTCAAGGAACTTGGGCTCAGAGATTTGGATAGAGTTTTGGATCACTGCATTAGTAAAGAATCGATCTGTACAGGAGTGAGTAATGATTTTGGTGCAGATGATCAAGGATCAGATCTGTAGAGGAGTAAGTAATGATTTTGATGCAGGTGGTCAAGGACCAGATCCGTACAGTAGACAGTAGTGATTTCGGTGCAGACAATCAAGGATTAGATCTGTACAG
Organism: Chiloscyllium plagiosum; assembly: GCF_004010195.1. NCBI lineage: Eukaryota > Metazoa > Chordata > Chondrichthyes > Orectolobiformes > Hemiscylliidae > Chiloscyllium > Chiloscyllium plagiosum. The sequence goes on from NC_057724.1 coordinate 51,758,677, forward strand.
GAATGAGTAATGATTTTGGTGCAGATGATCAAGGATCAGACCTGTAGAGGAGTGGGTAATGATTTTGGTGCAGATGGTCAAGGATCAGGTCTGTAGAGGAGTGCGTAATTTTTGTGCAGAGGATCAGGAATCAGATGTGTACAATAATGAATAATGATTTTGGTGCAGATGATCAAGGATCTGATCTGTTACAGTAGTGGGTAATGATTTTGGTGCAGATGGTTGAGGATCAGATCTGTGCAGGAGTGAGTAATGATTTTGGTGCAGATGATCAAGGATCTGATCTGTACAGTAATGGGTAATGATTTTGGTGCAGACGATTAAGGATCAGATGTATACAGGAGTGAGTAATGATTTTGGTACAGATGGTCGGGGATCAGATCTGTGCAGGAGTGAGTAATGATTTTGGTGCAGATGATCAAGAATCAGATCTGTAGAGGAGTGAGTAACGAATTTGGTGCAGATGATCAAGAATCAGATCTATACAGGAGTGAGGCACAGTGGTTGGCACTGCTGCCTCACAGCGCCGGGGACCCGGGTTCGGTTCCCGCCTCGGGCAGCTGACTGTGTGGAGTTTGCGCGTTCTCCCCGTGTCTGCGTGGGTTTCCTCCGAGTGCTCCGCTTTCCTCCCACGGTCCAAGGGTGTGCAGGTTGGGTGAGTTGGCCATGCTAAATTGCCCGTAGCGTTAGGTAAGGGGTAAATGTAGGGGTATGGGTGGGTTGCGTTTCAGCGGGGCGGTGTGGACTTGTTGGGCCACAAGGGCCTGTTTCCACACTGTAAGTAATCTAATCTAATATCTTTTAGATCAATGTTCCAAAGGGTCCTGCCATTAACTGCATACTTTCCTCTTGCATTTGACCTCCCAAAATGCATCACATTACAACTGTCTGGATTAGATGCCATCTGCCATTTCTCTGCCCAACTTTTCTGCTATATACTTTGAGAGCTTTCCTCACTACCTCCAACTTCAAATTTTTGTGTCATTTGCAAATCTACTGATCAGACCATCTATATTTTAACAAGGAACAGGTTTCAGCACTGATCCTTGGAAAAACACAACTGGTGTCACACCTCCTGTCAAAAAAAAATCCCTCCACAACTACTTTATATTTCCTATGGTAAAGCCAATTTTGATTCCAATTCGCTAACTTAACAAGGATCCCAAGCAATTTAATTTTCTGGACCAGCCTACCATGAGAGGCCTTGTCAAATGCTTCAGTAAAGTCTATGTCGACAATATCTACTGTCCCACTCTCATCAATCGTCATCTTCATTTCCTCAAAAAACTCATCATTTTTGTGAGACAAGACCTCCCCTGCATAAAACCATGCCTACGATCCTGAATAAATCCATTATTTTTCAAATGTGAGTAAATCCTGTCCATAAAAATCTTCTCCAATAATTTCCCCAGCACTGATGTAAGGTTCACTGGCCTATAATTTCCTGAATTGTTTCTTAAACAAAGGAAAACACTGGCTATTCTCCAGTCTTCTGGGACCTCAAGATGATACAAAGATATCTGTCAAGGTGCAAGCAATCTCCTTTCTTGCTTCCTTCAGTATCCTAAGGGAGGGATATATCTACCTTCATGTTTTTCAAGATACCAAACACCACAGCCTCCTTAATATGTTCTACATGCCTCAGAATATAAATGTACTCCTCCCTGATCTTGCTATCATCCACATTCTTCTCCATAGTGAATTCTGCTGCTAAGTACTAATTACAGAGTGAGTATTAGCCACTTCCTCTGGCTCCATGCATAAATTCCTTCCTTTGTCCTTGAGTAGACCTAAACTTTCCTCATTACCCTCTCATTTCTAATAGCAAGAGGATGCTAATGGAATTTTCTTTTATCTTTCTTGTCAGGGACATTTTGTGGTCCTTCCAACCCTCTAAATTTTTTATTTAAATTAATTTCTGCTTCCTTTATATTCCTAAAGGAACCTTGTTTGATTTTAGTTTCCTTAACTTTACATATGCTTCTTTTTTACTAAACCTTCAATATCTTGTCAAGCAATGTTCCAAAATCTTGCCATTCTTACCTGTCATCCTCTCTGGAACATGCTGGTACTGAACTCTAATCAACTGACCTTTAAAAGACACCCACACATCAGATGTGTATTTCTCCTTGAACAGCCATCCCAATCTAAGTTCTCCAGTTCCTGAGTAATATTATTGTAATTCGCCTTCCCCCAAATTAGCATTTCCACCCGAGAACCAGTCATATTCTTATCCATAACTGTCTTACAACTTAATGCATATGATCACTGTTCACAGAATGCTCCCCCACTGACCTGGACAGGCTCATTCCCCAATATAAGGTTTATTGCAGCCCCTTCCCTAGATGACTATCTACATATTGTTTCAAGAAATCTTCCTGGCTGCAGCGAACAAATTCTGACCCATCTAGGTCCGTGGCACTAAGGGAATCTAGTCAATGTTGAGAAAGTTAAAATCACCCATTACAACAGCCCTGTTTTTACATCTTTCCCTGATCTGCTTTTCATTCTTGCTCCTTTATCTCCTGCTGGCTATTGGGAGGCCTATAGTAGAACCCCATCAAATTGCACCCATCCTATTCTTAAGTTCTTCCCTTATGGCTCTGCTGGATTAACCGTCCAAGATGTCCTCTCAATACAACTGTGTTTGAGTTCTTTTAGCTTTTTCTTTGGTTTCTTTCTCCTCTTCACAGGAGGTAGAGTGTGACTGGTTCTCAAATTATAAATGCTCTACCTTGCTGAAAAGCAATGGTTTACAGCAACCAATAAGAAAACAGCTGACAGTCTTTTGCTTCAGGTGTTTTAGTGGAGATAGACACCATTCCCCTTCCAGAGGCCAAAGGGCTTCTCACTATCATTCACACCTACTATCTGTACAGCTACCCAAGAACCAATAGCAACCTGTTGTTAACCTTATCTCACTTTGTACATACCTCTGAGTCGCATGCTGTCTCCGTTTACACTCTTTCTCCCCCCCCCCCCCCCCCCCCCCCACAATTGATGGCAAAGCAATTGTCTAAATATATTGTTGAGACCATCATAACTTTTCTAATTTTTGATTTGGAACTGAGTAGTATAGTTGAGAATTAAACTTTGCACATCAGCTTGTTTAAAATAGAGAACAAAAGACTAGATATTTGCTGTTGGCAACTGGCCTGGAAAGCTATGCAGATTAATTACTGCTCCAAGAATACCATTAACAAATTGGCACCATGATGTCATTGTACTCCAGGACTGGTAGCTTCGTTGACTGTTGAATTGGTCAATCAAATGATGACTGGTACTGGCCAGTCAACCATAAAGTATGTTGGAAAAGAAAGAGAAACCTGGTGTGAACTGGTTTTAACTGGGTACTTGGGCAGGAGATGGTGCTGCTTTCAATCCTGCAGGACTGGGTTGTTTGGTTTTGTGCACTCGTTATCAATTTGTTAAAAATTCTGGAGGAAAAAATGTCTAAGAAATAAGGAAACATCTCTGGAGATCTTGGGAAGCTGTTTGCATTAATCGGTGACTTTGGAATTCAATCAAGATACAATCTTACATATCCATTCGATTTCATGAAGGTTTTTATTACCGTTATTGAACTAGAAACATTGTGATTAAAAAATCTCAACTGTCTGTCATTTGGTGTGTGTGGCGATTGGTGATCAAAGAAGATTGGGCTTAGATTGTTGATATTAATTAGATTACCTTATAGTTCATCTGTATTTTGCTCAAGTTGGATTACTAATAATTTGGTGTCCAAGATCAGTTATTTATAAAATCTAGTTAGGAACAATTGAGCAATTTTGGGGGTCATGGGATATGTTAATTTTGCATGTTGTGAATCCAGGAATAAATTAGGTTGATTTGGTCTGGCTGGCCATGTCTGTATCATAATATAACTCTCAGTGGGTTTCAGTAATTTCCTTTTTAAAATATAGCCTTGTCCTTTGTTGCAAAACAATCCTTTTCACAAGTCAGTCCATAAGCAAAAACAAAATAAAAAGATTCAGCCATGACAGAAACAACTTCGTCGACTGTCTCTATTTTATTTTATTGGAATTTCATCTCTAAATCAGTGCAGTAAAAATCATGAGGTTATCTCTAAACACTGAAAGGTGTTCAATTCAAAGTCTCTAGTTAAAGATCAGATATCCAGTTTTGGCTGGTACAGTCCAAGTTTTTCCTTAAATGTCCACCATCTTTCTCCAGATGGCTGAAATGTTGTGGTTTTCAGCTGTTCTGAGACCCAGCATCTTTAACCCTTGAATCTATTACCCCATCCTTTTAGGAAGCCTTGTTCTAGATGAGGGGCAGTTTAAAATATGACAGCAGCATGCAGCTCCACCAGAGTGATGATGGGTGCTAAGTCCCTTTAAATCCTCATTTTTAAAGTAATGTGTGTAGCTTACCTAATTGATCTGAGAGACCTGATTGCTATCCTGAAAAATCCAATGAAATGGTTGGTGATATGTGCAAACACTCTGCAGTTGAAACAGCCCTTTTCTGCTCTTATTCTCATAACCTTTACCTCATCATTACAGGTGTGGCATTACAACCATTTTCAAACCTCATATTGGGGTCTGTGTGGGGAAAAAGGTTGGAAAGCATTGATCTCGAGAAGCAGTTGGCTGGAGGGTGTCAGATTGACAGAGATGACTGCCAGATAGCAAATGCAGTTGTGGAAGAAATCCCTGTAGCTTCCGCCTCCTCCTCACCATTAAAACCCCAGATCTTTACTTTGAAGAGCTGACTGTTTTAGGCCTGTTTGGACCAGCAAAACTTGTCAGAGTCAGGGATGGAGAATTAAAATTGTGGATCAGGACGCTCGGTCAAGACAATGTCATTGGGTCAGTTGTTAATTGCATTTGTTGTAAGGATAAGCCCAATAAGTACAGAGCACTTAGTTTAACTTCAGTATTGTAATTTCTAGAAATAATTATTCAAGATAAAATCAGTCATCATGTGGAAAAATACGGGTTGATTAGGAAGTGTCGGTGAGGATTTTGAAAGCAGAAATTGTGATAACTAATTTGCTTGAGTTTTCTGAAGAGCTAACAAAGGCTCGATGAGGCTAACACTGTTGATGTGGTGTATGTGGACTTCCAGAAGGTATTTGATTCAGTCCCACACAACAGACATGAGGAACATCATAGGTCATGGAATAAAAGGGACAAAAGCAATGTGGACATAAAATTGGATCAGTGATAGGAAACAGAGTAGGTACTGGGATGGCACAGTGGCTCAGTGGTTAGCACTGCTGCCTCACAGCACCAAGGTCCCAGGTTCAATTCCAGCTTCGGGCGACTGTCTTTGTGGAGTTTGCACATTCTCCCCGTGTCTGCGTGGGTTTCCTCCCACAGTCCAAAGATGTGCAGGTCAGGTGAATTGACCATGCTAAATTGCCCACAGTGTTAGGTGCATTAGTCAGAGGGAGATGGGTTTGGGTGGGTTACTCTTCAGAGGGTCACTGTGGACTGGTTGGGGCTGAAGGGCCTGTTTCCACACTGTAGAGAATCTTAAAAAAAAATCAATGGACATTTTTCAGGCTGGAGGAAGATTTCGTAGTCAGGTGACCTCCAGGATTGTTATACAAATATTAACAGTTTTCATAAGCATGCATTAAAACTCTAAACGTGTAAGCCACGTTTAAGCCTAGATGGACTCTGCAATTTGCAAACAACAGTATTGGAACAGAGTGTATTCATGCAGTCTGTAATTGGACCATCAACTTCCTGTCAAAATCAGACAGGCTTAGAACTGCCTGGCCCAGTGCTAACAGCTACGTTGTTTCAGGAAAAAAAATGGTTGTTTACATTTCCAGTACCTGGGAAGCTAATGTAGACTTGAGACTGTTTATTAAGAGATTTAAGACTGTTTACTGAAGAGTCCTGTGAAGAGATTTATAGGGTTTAATTAAAATACACTAGTAGAGTCTGATATATATTGTTTTTCCTTGATAAAGTGTTCCATAGTGTTGAACCTTCCCCTGTCTCTAGTCTCCTTCGTCTATCTCACTGCATAACATGTCTGAGTTAAAAAGGGTTACTACAAACTGGTCAAGATTAGTCAGAGTACATTTACCCATCTTTCACTTTACAATAGTTTGTAATGGAGTTCCCCATGGACAGGTATTAGGATACTTGCTTTTTCTAATTTAGTAATAATCTAGATCTTGGTGTGCAGGGGACAATTTCAATGTTTGCAGATGACACAAAACTTGGAAGAATTGTAAACTGAAAGAGGGAGAGTATACAACTTCAAAAGGACATGGACAAGTTTCTGGAGTGGATGAATAGGTGGCAGATGTGGCTCAGTGCAGAGACGTGAGGTGATGAATTCTGGTAGGAAGAACAATAACATAGGATAACATAACAGTAACATAAATGGATGGGGGGGGGGGGGGGGGAGTGTAATTCTGAGGTGCAAGAGCATAGAGATCTGGGTGTGTGCATGCACAGATCATTGAAGATGGCAGGACAGGTTCCTCAACTTTATTAAAAGAGCAAGGAGGTGATGTTGAACTTGTATAATACAGTTGCTAGATCTCAGCTGGAGCATTATATTCAACTCTGGATGCCACATTATTGGAAGAGTATAAACTGACAAAATGGTTCCAAGAATGAGAAATGTCAGTTGAGGATTGAAGAACATGGAACTGTTTTTATTGGAGAGAAGGCTAAAAGAGATTTTCAAAATTATGAGGGGGATGGATAGAATTGATGGGGAGAAACTGCTCCCATCCATAAAATAACCAAAAACCAGAGGACACAGATTTACAGTGATTTACAATAGAAGGACAGACGAGGTGAGAAAAAACTTACATGCAGCAAGTAATTCAGGTATGGAATACCCTGCCGGGAAGTGTGGTGAAGGCAGGTGCGCTCGAGGCTTTCAAGAGGGTATTGGATAATTATCGGGATAGAAATAATGTACAAGGTGTGCAGAGAGAGCAGGAGATTGACAGTAGGCAAGAATGCTTATTTAAAGATCTGGCTAGAAAGACCTGTAATCAAATATTTAATAAGGATGGGGTGTACAGGTTATTTCATTTTAAATATGTGACATTGGTCAGAAGTGAATCACCGTTCTCATGATTATGGTTTATAATTCTATTTTTTTATATAAAACAACATTATTATTCAGCGACACCATGTGGCATCTGAACTTTAAACTCTTTTTTTGAAATGACTGTCTTTAAATATTGAGAAGTTGCAAACAACAGTTCTGTGCTATATTGTTTGGTCATTCTTCTGGTCTCTGTTCTATCAGAAACTCGACGCTTACCCGAACCACTCGCACTTGTTTCTGTCAAATATTGCACTATTTCCATAAAATAAGTTGCTGAATGAACAGAGTCTGTACTGTTTGAGCATTTTAGCTGTTTTTCAGGGGTCTGCTAGTGATTCTGTAGCATAGAAATTAACAGATTCATCCCATGGTTATCTGTACAAAAGCTAAAGGAAATATTTTTGAGTTTTTTTTTTACATTAAAATAAATGTATATGTTGACAAACATGAGCAATACCTCAATAGCTTGTTAAATTTGTTTTGACTGCACACGGAGTCTTTCATTACTTCCATTTTTAGCCCCATGCAGAAAATCATTCTCACACTTCTTTGGTAGATTTCTATTGAATTTGTGATGGAGTGTTACAAGTTCTGAAATCATACCAAACTTGAAAAGTTAATTCTCCCCATAGGTACTGCCAGATCAGCTAAGTTTCTTCAGCATTGTATTTGTTAAAAGATCCAGCAGCAGTACCTTGGTTAATAAGCAGACCTAAGCCAATGAGACGGAGACTTGCATAGAGCATAGAACATTATAGCGCAGTACAGGCCCTTCGGCCCTCAATGTTGCGCCGACCTGTGGAATCAATCTGAAGACCATTTAACCTAAACTATTTCATTCTCGTCCGTGCGCCTATCCAATTACCATTTAAATGCCCTTAAAGTTGGCGAGTCTACTACTTTTGCAGACAGTGCATTCCATGCCCCTACTACTTTGAGTAAAGAAACTACCTCTGATATCTGTCCTATATCTATCACCCCTCAGTTTAAAGCTCTGTCGCCTCGTGCTAGCCATCGCCAACCGAGGGAAAAGGCTCTCACTGTCCAACCTATCTAACTCTCTGATTATCTTATATGTCTCAATTAAGTCACTTCTCAACCTTCTTCTCTCCAACAAAAACAGCCTTAAGTCTCTCAGCCTTTCCTCGTAAGACACCCTCCCCCCCCCCCCCCCCCCCCCCATACCAGGCAACATCCCAGTAAATCTCCTCTGAACCATTTCCAAAGTTTCCACATCCTTCCTATAATGTGGTGAGCAGAACTATACGCAATACTCCATATTTGGCCGCACCAGAGTTTTGTACAGCTGCAGCATGATCTCATGGTTCCGAAACTCAAACCTTCTACCATTAAAAGCTAACACACCGTATTAACAACCCTATCAACCTGGGTGGCAACTTGCAAGGATCTATGTACTTGGACACTGAGATCTTTCTGCTCATCTACACTACCAAGAATCTTACCATTAGCCCAGTACTCTGCATTCCTGTTACTTCTTCCAAAGTGAATCACCTCATACTTTTCCACAATAAAATCCATTTGGCACCTCTCAGCCCAGCTCTACAGCTTATCTGTGTCTCTCTGTAACCAACAACATCCTTCGTCACTATCCACAATTCTACCGACCTTAAGTGACATCCGCAAATTTACTAACACATCCTTCTATGCCCTCATCCAGGTCGTTTATTAAAATGACAAACAACAGTGGACCCAAAACAGATTCTTATGGTATCCCACTAGTAAATGAACTCCAGTATGAATATTTCCCATCAACCACCACCCTCTGTCTTAGATTCCCTTCAGTATGAAAACAGGCCCTTCAACTCTACAAGTCCACACCGACCCTCCGAAGAGTAACCCCCCCAGACCCATTCCCCTACTCTATATTTACTCCTGACTATTGCAGGAGGAGAAAGTGAGGGCTGCAGATGCTGGAGATCAGAGCTGAAAATGTGTTGCTGGAAAAGCGCAACAGGTCAGGGAGCATCCAAGGAACAGGAGAATCGACGTTTCGAGCATAAGCCCTTCTTCAGGAATGAGGAAAGTGTGTGCAGCAGGCTATGATAAAAGGTAGGGAGGAGGGACTTGGGGGA
>NC_057724.1:51767945-51785790 GCF_004010195.1 Chiloscyllium plagiosum
ATGGGATGGCGTTTTGACAGGGGGCAGGGTGGGGGGAGGTGTAGTCCAGGTAGCTGTGGGAGTCGGTTGGTTTGTAGTAGATGTCCGTGTTGATTCGGTCGCCTGAGGTAGAAATAGATAGGTCGAGGAAGGGGAGGGAGGAATCTGGGACTGTCCAGGTGAATTTGAGGTCGGGGTGGAAGGTGTTGGTGAAGTGGATGAACTGTTCAACCTCCTTGTGGGAGCACGAGGCAGCGCCGATACAGTCATCGATGTAGTGGAGGAAAAGGTGGGGGGTGGTGCCATTGTAGCTGCGGAAGATGGACTGTTCCACATATCCTACTAAGAGGCAGGCATAGCTGGGGCCCATGCGGGTGCCTATGGCTACTCCTTTGGTTTGGAGGAAGTGGGAGGATTGGAAAGAGAAGTTGTTCAGGGTGAGGACCAGTTCAGTCAGTCGAAGGAGGGTGTCAGTAGAAGGGTACTGGTTGGTACGGCGGGAAAGGAAGAAGTGGAGGGCTTTAAGTCCTTCGTGATGGGGGATGGAGGTGTACAGGGACTGGATGTCAATGGTGAAGATAAGGTGTTGGGGACCGGGGAAGCGAAAATCATGGAGGAGGTGGAGGGTGTAGGTGGTGTCCCGAACGTAGGTGGGGTGTTCTTGGACTAAGCGGGACTGGACCGTGTTGAGGTATGCAGAGATTAGTTCAGTGGGGCAGGAGCAGGCTGAGACAATGGGTCGCCCGGGGCAGTCAGGTTTGTGGATTTTGGGCAGGAGGTAGAAACGGGCGGTGCGGGGTTGTGGGACTATGAGGTTGGAGGCGGTGGATGGGATGCACCCAACACTATGGGCAATTTAGCATGGCCAATTCACCTGACCTGCACATCTTTGGGTTGTGGGAGGAAATCCGCAGACACAAGGAAAATATGCAAACCCCACACAACAGTTGCCTGAGGCAGGAATCGAACATAGGTCCCTGGCACTGTGAGGCAGCAGTGCTAACCACTGAGCCACCGTGCCGCCCAAATCAGCTTCTTTCAGTTAGCCAATTTCTGATCCAAACTGCTAAATCACCTTCGATCCAATGCCTCCATATTTTGTGCAATAGCCAAATGTGGGGAACCTCATTAGACGCCTTATTGAAATCCATATACACCACATCAACTGCTTTACTGTCATCCATCTGTTTGGTCACCTTCTCGAAGAACTCAATATGGTTTGTGAGGCACAAACTACCCTTCACAAAACTATGTTGACTATCCCTAATCAACTTATTCCTTTTTCGATGATTATAAATCCTATCTCTTAAAACCCTTTCCAACACTTTACCCACAACCAAAGTAAGGCTACAATTTCCAAGGTTGTCTCTACTCCCCTCCTTGAACAAGGGAACAACATTTGCTTTCCTGCAGTCTTCTGGCACTATTCCTGTAGACAATGATGGCATAAAGACCAATGCCAAAGGCTCAGCAATCTCCTCCCTGGCTTCCTAGACAATCCTGAAATAAATCCCATCCAGCCGAGGGAACACATCCATTTTTCACTTTCCAGAATTGCTAACACCTCCTCCTTATTCACCTCAATCCCATTTAGTCTAGTAGCCTGTATCTCAGTATTCTCCTCGACAACATTGTCTTTTTCTGTTGTGAATATTGATGTAAAGTATTCGTTTAGCACTTCCCCTATCTCCTCTGACTCCACGCACAACTTTCCACTACTTTGCTTGATTGGCCCTAATCTAATCATTCTTTTATCCCTGATATCCATATAGAAAGCCTTAGGGTTTTCCTTGATTTTATCTACCAATGACTTCCCATGTCCCCTCCTGACTCTTCTTAGCTCTCTCTTTAGGTCTTTCCTAGCTAACTTGTAACTCTTAAGGACCCTAACTGAGCCATCACATCTCATCCTAACATAAGCCTCCATCTTCTTGAGCTTCTGCGCTCAACAACTTCCTGCTTGGAAGTATACATACTTATAAGGGACCCGCAGTAGTCGGTCCTTGAATAAGCTCCACATTTCAACTGTGCCCATCCCTTGCAATTTCCTTCCCCATCCTATGCATACTAAATCTTGCCTAACCGCATCGTAAATGCCTTTCCCCCAGCTATAACTCTTGCCCTGCGGTATATACCTATCCCTTGTCATCACTTAAGTAAACATAACCGAATTGTGGTCACTCACCGAAGTGCTCACCTACCTCCAAATCTGACACCTGGCCGGGTTCGTTACCCAGTACCAAATCCAATGAGGCAACGTCCCTTCTTGGCTTGTCTACATACCGTGTTAGGAAATCCTCCTGCACACACTGGACAAAAACTGTACTTGAACTATCGTATTCCCAGTCAATATTTGGAAAGTTAAAGGCCCCCATAACAGCTACCCTGTCATTCTAGCTCCTATCAAGGATCATCTTTGCTATCCCATTCTCTACATATCTGGATCTATTTGGAGGCTGTAGAAAACTCCCAACCGAGTAACATTTCCTTTCCTGTTTCTAATCTCAGCCTATAATACCTACGTATAAGAGTCCTCAAACATTCTTTCTGCAACCATAATACTGACCTTGACTAACAGTACCACACCATCCCCTCTTTTACCATTTTCTCTGTTCTTACTGAAACACTTGCAATAACTATTCCAGTCCCTGCCCATGTCTCTGAAATGACCACAACATTGAAATCCCAAGTACCAACCCATTCTGCAAGTTCACCCACCTTATTCCAGATGCTCCAGGCACTGAAGTAGACACACTTCATACCAACTTCTTGCTTACCAGTATCTTTTTGTGATCTTGAAATCTTAGTTCTGACTTCACTACTCTCAATCTCCCATGAACTCGAACTACAATTTTGGTTCCCATTCCCCCTGCTGAATAAATCTAAACCCACCTGAAGAACATTAGCAAATGCCACCTCTCCTCCTCTCTCTTCCCCCCACCCCCGCCAAGGAAATGTGTACTCCTTTGGTTTAGGTGAAGACCATCCTATTTGTAGAGGTCCCACCTACCCCAGAAAAAGCCCCAATTATCTTGGAATCCAAAACCCTCCCTCCTGCACCATCCCTGTAGTCACATGTTCAACTCCTCTCTCTCCCCATTCCTCGCCTCATTAGCACGTGATACGGGCAACAAACCAGAGACAACAACTGTTTGTTCTAAACTTCCACCCTGATTTAGGGTGCTCCCCCTCCCCTCAAGGATTCTGAAAACACGATGAGAGACATCACGAATCCTGACACCTGGGAGGCAACACACCAACCGTAAGTATCTCTCGTTTCCACAGAACCTCCTATCTGTCCCCCTAACTATGGAGTCCCCAATGACTAATGCTCTGCTTGTCTTCTCCCCTTCTGAGCAACAAGTACAGATTTTGTGCCAGTGACCTGTGCCCCATTGCATACCCCTGGTAAGTAGTTCCCCCCACCAATAGTATCCAAAACAGTATACTTGTTGTTAAGGGGAATGGCCACAGGGGATCCCTGCACTGCCTGCCAGTACCCTTTCTGTCCCCTGATGGTAACCCATCTACCTTCTTTTACCTGAGATGTGATAACCTTCCTGTAACCCCTTTCAATAACCCCCTCCGCCTCCCAAATGTTCCAAAGTTCTCCAGCTCCAGCTCCCTAATGCAGTTTTCGAGGAGCTGGAGTTGTGTGCACTTCCCACAGATGCAGTTAGCAGGGACATTACTGGTGACCCTTACCTCCCACATTCTGCAGGAGGAACATTCGACTGCCCTAACCTCTATTCCCACTACTCTAAATTTCCAATGAGCCTACTGAGAAACTAAATGAATAAAGAAACCAGTCACCTTACCAGTCCAGTGCACAGAACCTTTTTTTCCATTAGGGGAGGACGACGAGTGGGAGACACTACCCAAGTAGTGTTTTGAGTAAAGCAACACCCAAATATAAAGCCTGACTTATCGAGCAGTTCCACGTCTGTTCCTGCTCAGTGTGTGCTCCGCCTGTACATGAGGTAAGTGTTTATATCTTTTAAAATTTACCTTCCTATCGGGCCTCTGGTCCTCCCTGTCACTCCTCCCATTCCAACTTCCGCCGACAAAATGAAGAATGCTGAACTCCCAAGGAAAGCTTTCATATCTTTTAAAATTTACCTTCCCGTTGGGCCTCCAGTCCTTGTTGCCGCTCCTCCCACTCCAACTGCAGCTGAAAAAATGAATGCAACAAGCTATCATCCCACACTTTCCATCAATCGCAAAGAGCAGAAAGTGGCGGATGCAATTTTTCAGGAATATATAGGCAGAATATGAACCTCTTTGCTTCAGAAAAGCCAAGTGAATGAATCACACGGAAGCTAAAAATATTCTAAATCTCAGTGCAAAATTCCTTCATTATAAAAGATGGCAATTGTAAATCCATACACGATTACCATACAATTTATCCAGAGAAGAAATTTGAAAGGAGCCTGAAAAAGCTCTGAGCTATATTGAAAAAATGTCAACTGTCACCAGTGTTCCAGTAATTATTGACAATCTAATTACTGGATATCTTCAAGAATAAATCCTTCACAGTCAATTGTCACCAGCCATTAAAATGTCAATTGACTGTGAAAATCTCAATCTGTGATAGCTTGTATGTAGATTGCAAGTAATTGTTGGAACACTCTCTCCCCTTACAGTAGAGGTTAATAGCAGTTGATTTTCCAGTCTTCAGTCATCCATGTAATCTCAGCTGGCAATAGTGGAATTGGTAGTGGAGGAAGATTATGGCTTGTAACTTTTTTTTCAACTGTGACTGGACATATTCCTGGAGATGTCTTCACATGGCTTACCTCCAGCTGCTCTACCCTGACTCCATATAACGTGTAAATCCACCTTCTAAAGACTTTCCAATGTGTCCAGTGTTTTGACTTTTGACAATTTTGGTTACCCTCGTTAAATAATTTTGTTGATATAAATTAACCTCTCATATTTTAGAGAAGATCTCTCGAGTGTGTGGTATTCTATGTCTACTATCGCAAATAAGTTAGCTGATTCAAGAGGTCTTGATTTGATATCTGTCTTGCACACACTTATCTTGTGTCAGAAGGCTTAAAACTGCATTTTGAATACCTGAGCACAAAATCTAGGCTAACATATCATCGATGCAGTAGTGAGTGCTGCAGTGCCATGCAGCTTTACGTTTCACCACTTAGTATCATTTCATTCGAATATTTCTTTTAATGGCCTGAATCCTTGAATTGCATTGGCATTTTCAGCTTAACATCTCCTGGTGTTACCTCCCACTGTTCTTTGCTTTCCTCTGGCTTTTAAAAATAATTAATATAGAATTATTGTATTTCTTTTATTGTTTGTGATGCATTGGGGGTCAGTTAGCTCAGTTTGCTGGTTTAAGATGTTGAGTGTTACGAACAACTTAGGTTCAATTAAAGTTACCATCCATGAAGGATTTCTTCTCAACCTCTCCCCTTGTCTGAGGCATGATAACCTTCAGGTTAAACCACCACCAGTTACCTCTTTCTAATGAGAGTTGGACTATGACGACTGTACATTTAGTGATGCATTTTATTTTGTAATTTATTTAATCTACAAATATGCTGTACTGCACATGCACAATTCATACTTTGTCTTCAGGCAATAAAGCAAAACTAGGGAATTTTTCAAAAACTATACAAGACACTAGTCAAAACCACAGCTGAAATATTGTGAAGATTTGGGTCCCTTATCAATGAACAATATATTGACATCAAAGACAATCCAGAGTAGGTTCACTAGGCTGATCCCAGTATGGAGGGATTGACTTATGAGAGGTTGAGTAGGTTGGATCTGTACTCAGGCAGGAGTGGGTATTGCAGATGCTGGAGATTAGAGACAAGATTAGAGTGGTGCTGGAAAAGCACAGCAAGTCAGGCAGCATCCAAGAATCAGGAAAAATCGACCTTTGGGGCAAAAGCCCTTCATCAGGGGCTTTTGCCCGAAACGTCGATTTTTCCTGGTACTTGGATGCTGCCTAATCTGCTATGCTTTTCCAGCACCACTCTAATCTTGGATCTGTACTCAGTGGAGTTTAGAAGAATGAGAGATTATCTAATTGAAACATACAAGATTCTGAGGATAATTTATTGGGTAGATGCGGCTACGTTGTCTACCCTTGTGGGATCCTAGTATCAGAGGGCATAATATCAGAATCAGGGGTCATCCATTTAAGACAGAAGGAAGACAGAATCCCTTCTCTCAAAGGATTGAGAACCTGTGGAATTCTTTACTGCCGAGAGATATTGAGGCTAGGTTGTCAAGTATATTCAAGATAGCCAGATTTTCAATCTATAAGAGAATCAAGGGTTATTTGTACAAAAAGCAGGAAACTGGAGTTGAGGATTATCAAACCACGGATGATCTCATTGAATTGTGGATTTAGAGTCATAGAGTCATACAGATGTACAGCACTGAAACAGACCCTTCAATCCAACTCATCCATGCCAACTAGATATTCTAGCTTAATTTAGTCCTATTTGCCAGCACTTGGACCATATCCTTCTAAACCTTTCCTATTTATATATCCATCCAGATGCCTTTTGAATGTTGTAATTGTATGAGCCTCCACCACCTCCTCTGTTAGCTCATTTCATACATGTGAAAACGTTGCTTCTGGGTCCCTTTTAAATTTTTCCTCACTCACGCTAAACCTATGCTCTCCAGTTCAGATCTCCTTCACCCCAGGGAAAAGACCTTGTCTATTTATCCTGTCCATGCCCCCTCATGATTTTATAAACCTCTATAAGGTCACCTCTCAGCCTCCGATGCTCTAGGGAAAACAGCTCCAGCCTATTCAGCCTCTCCCTGCAGCCCAAATCCTCCAACCCTGGCAACATCCTTGTAAATCTTTTTTGAACCTTTCCAAGTTTCACAACATCCTTCCAATAGGAGGGAGACCAGAATTGCACACAATATTCCACAAGTGGCCTAAACAATGTCCTGTACAGCTGCAACATGACCTCCCAACTCCAAACTCTATGCTCTGCTCAATAAAGGAAAGCATACCAAATTCCTTCTTCACTATCCTATCCACTTTCAAGGAACTATGAACCTGCACTCCAAGGTCTCTTTGTTCAGCAACACTCACCAGAACCTTACCATTAAGTGTATGAGTCCTGCTCTGATTTGCCTTTCCAAAATGCAACACCTCACATTTATCAAAATTAAACTCCATCTGCCACTCCTCAGCTCAATTGGCCCACTGATCAAGATCCCGTTGTAGTCTGAGGTAACCTTCGTCACTGTCTACTACACCTCCAATTTTGCAAACTTACGAACAAAACCTCCTAGGTTCATGTCCATATCATTTATATCAATGACAAAAAGCAGTGGACCCAGCACCGATCACAGGCCTCCAGTGTGAAAAGCAACCCTCTGTCTTCTACCTTCGAGCCAGTTCTGTATCCAAGTAGCTAGTTCTCCCTGTATTCCATTAGATCTAACTGTGCTAACCAATCTACCATGAAGAACCTTGTTGAATGCCTTACTGATGTCCACGTAGATCACATCCACCAGTCTGCCCTCATCAATCCTCTTTGTTAGAGTCATAGAGATGTACAGCAGGGAAACAGACCCTTTGCTCCAACTTGTCCATGCCGACCAGATATCCCAACCCAATCTAGTCCCACCTGCCAGCACCCAGCCCATATCCCTCCAAATCCTTCCTATTCATAAACCCAGCCAGATGCCTTTTCAATGTTGCAGTTGTAATTGCTTCATAAATGACTAACTCTCCATCATGAAGTCACAAGTGGGGGTATTTGCCAATGATTAGAAATGTTCAACACCATTCGTGATTACTCATATATTAAAAATATGCAGGCATGTGCTTAGAAGTGACAAGTAACGTTTGCATTATCCACATACCAGACAACGATCACCTCTAACAATACAGAATTGGACCATCATCTTCTAACATTCAATGCCATCACCATCACTGAATTTCCAACTACCAATACCCTGGGGGATTGCCATTAACCAGAACTGGACTGATCATTTAAGTTCACTACCCATTCCTGTGAAGGGCTTATGCCTGATATGTCAAGTCTCCTGTACCTCGGATGATGCCTGACGCAATCAAGTTTGTGAGACATTATTTCCCATCTGCAAAGCCATGTTGACTATTCCTAATCAGACCTTGCCTTTTCAAATGCATGTAAACCCTGTTCCTCAGGATTCCTTCCAACAACTTGCCCACCACCGATGTCAGGCTTATCAATCTATAGTTCCCTGGCTTTTCCTTACCACCTTTCTTAAATAGTGGCACCACGTTAGTCAACCTCCAGTTTTCCAGCACTTCACCTGTGACTATCCATGATACAAGTATCTCAGCAAGGGGCCCAGCAATCACTTCCCTAGCTTCCCACAGTGTTCTAGGGTCCACCTGGTCAGGTCCTGGGGATTTATCCACTTTTATGCATTTTAAACAAACAGCAGCACCTCCTCTTAATATGAACATTTTTCAATATGTCACCATCTATATCCCCACATTCTGTATCTTCCATACTCTTCTCTACATGCAGAATACTCATTTAGTATCTCCCCCATCTCCTACGGTTCCACACACAGGCTGCCTAGCTGATCTTTGAGGGGCCCTATTCTCTACCTAGTTATCCTTTTGTCATTAATATATTCATAAAATCATTTTGGATTCTCATTAACTCTACTTGCCAAAGCTATCTCATGTCCCCTTTTTGCCTGTCTGATTTCCCTCTTAAGTTTAGTTAAGAGGGTTAAATGGCCTACTTCCGCTCCACCATCTTATGATCTGAATGTTCATTGAAACCAATGTTCCCTCAAATTACTTTGTCACTGTGTAGACCTCTGAAGCTCATGCCTGGCAGTGGCTTCCAGAAGCAGAAGTAATTGAGCGGCTCGCTGATTGATGCGTGTGGAGTTTCTGAGCAGTGGCAATGTAGCTGAAAGGGTACATTGGTTGGAACCTAGCTCTGACTTTACATTGATTCCTATTGGAACTTGTGATTCAATTATTTTCAGGAAGACAATCACAATTTTAAGCAAGGGCTCTTGTTGCTATCATCCTGTAACACTATTTCAAAGAATGTGAGTTCCTACCATCTTCTAATATTCATGCACCAATCGAGGTTAAAAAAAAATCTGGTCCTCAAACTTATTACTGCTTGAGACCTCATTGTTTGAAATCTGGATTTTTTTTTGCCTACATTGCTGCAATGACTACATCTTAAAAAGTATTTTAATGATTATGATAGGCTTGGGTACCTTGGAAATCCTTAAAAACATAATGTATATATTCTCAAAAATCACTCAGCACAATGTGTATATATATATATATATATATATATATATAAACTCTTAATGTACAAATAGAAGAAACTGCTTTAACAGAAAAAAAATCTTCTTTCAGATATATTAACCTCAATTTACTTTGGTTTTGTTTTTGGTAGTCAACCAGGAGCACATCTTATGCTTCATTTTTTTTCTTGGTCCTTTTTGTCTTAGAAGACCAAACCTTTGGTCATTTCAGTCTCCACTCCCTTTCACTTTGGATGGACTTCGATTTTCCTACTCCTCAAATGCTGCCTGACCTGCTGTGCTTTTCCAGCAACACACGCTTAACTCTGATCTCCAGCATCTGCTCTCATTCTATCCACCTATTGCACAAAACCCTATCACATTAGGTATGGCAGCATCTGTGGAAAGAAGCAAGAGTTAAGATTTTGAGTCCACTTGGACTCTAGGATCTTTCTCTCCCACCACAAATGTTGCCATAACTGTTGAGTTTCTCCAACAATCTTTGTTTAAAGTGCAACATTTTGCTTTTTATTTGAGTCCCTTTACAAGAATGCTGAATATTTCTAGCACACGTGTAGTTTATTTCAAATATTAATCTGGTTGAATTTATGCTGTGTGTCAACCACTGTTCTGAAATAAAACTATCTCTGACCGGAATCATTTCAGTATTTCATGGTAGAACTGAGTATTTCCAGCATTTTTGTTTATAGGAACAGGTGATAGCTTGGCTACATCAGTCTTTGGAATCAAACTTATCAGATTTTGAAGATAAAGTGGAGTTACTAACATTCCTCGTTACAGCTTCAATCCGTTTCAACAAAGGGCAATTTTCTAAATATGGTGTTAATGTTGGACTGGGGTGAACAGTCAAAAGTCACACGACACCAAGTTATAGTCCAACAAGTTTATTTGAAATCACAAGCTTTTGGAGTGCTGCTCCTTCGTCAGTTAAGTCTGTTGGACTATAACCTTGATTTGGAGATGCTGGTAATGGACTGGGGTGTACAAAGTTAAAAATCACACAACAGGTTATAGTCCAACAGGTTTAATTGGAAGCACACTAGTTTTCAGAGCGCCGCTCCTTCATCAGGTGATTGTGGAGGGCACCACTGGGACATATAACTTGGTGTTGTATGTGACTTCTGACATTTCCTAATGATGAAAGGGAACTATTTATATTCCAATTAAGTTAAAAATCACACAACACCAGGTTAAAGTCCAACAGGTTTAACTGGAAGCACACTAGCTTTCGGAGTGTCACTCCTTCATCAGGTGGTAGTGGAGGGCTCAATCCTAACACAGAATTTACAGCAAAAATTAAACAAATTTCAGGTAAAGAAGAAACTGCTGTCACTTCAATGCCACTTTTCATCGTAAAGTTAGTAATGGTGATAGGGTTTTGTGCAATAGGCGGGTAGGATGAGAGCAAAGGAAACAGGGCTGGAGATCAGAGTTAAGAAAAGCACAGCTGGTCAGGCAGCATTGGAGGAGCAGGAAAATTTACACTAAATTTTTGCTATAAATTCTATGTTAGGATTGAGCCCTCCACTACCACCTGATGAAGGAGTGTTGCTCCGAAAGCTAGTGTGCTTCCAATTAAACCTGTTGGACTTTAACCTGGTGTTGTGTGATTTTTAACTTTGTACACCCCAGTCCAACACCGGCATCTCCAAATTATTCCAATTAAGACTTCGATGGTATTTCGAAACCTTTAAAAATGCCCTCGTTTGTTTAGGTCAAAAAGACGACGTCATTTCCTCAGTTACCTGCTACTGTTTCCTGAGTTCCCGCGAAGTGACTAAAATGGCCGCCCGATCACCAACAGACCACGGGCACTTTGAACTGAGCCGCGCCCGCCCACAACCAGACTGACATCGTAACGGACCAATCGTCCCACGACTCCCACGCGGTGTCCATCTTCATTGGTTAGCGATGTCCCAAGGTGATCCAATAAGAGGAGCTGTTCGGGCGCGGGAATTTGTGGGCGGGAGGTCTCGTTTCTCGCTCGCCGTTCGTTCCGCCTCTGGATTGTCGTCCATTTTGTCCTCACGCTCAGCGTGGGGAATGATGAATCCGGTGTTCGCTACTGAGATTTACGTCGCCGCCTGCCGATGTGCGATGCTGCTGTCGGCGAGCAGCGGTTTCGAGGTGGAGCGGGTGCGGGCGGACCTGTGTCGGCTGCTTCCCTACCTACGCCAGTCGCTTTCCTGCGCCGTGTGTGGTAAGCGGAGAGGCCGCGGGGATGCCCAGTCACACCGCGGTGCGAACTTCTCAGTTCGACGGCTTAGCCCAGTGACAGATAACCAGCAAAACTACCTGGTAGTAAATAAGCCAGGGAGGATGGCCTGGTGCTTCTCAGTTGGGAGGTTCTAAGTATTTATAATGCATGAACCGTCAGCACCGCTCTTCCACAATAATAAGTTCACATACCACATGCCTCTCCATCCAACCCATTTAAAATATTTTGCTCAGTGGTGCATGAAGGAGAATCTGTGGAGGTAAGGAAAGAACATCATTCATTGCCCCCCTCCCCCCAAAAACAAAACATTGGATGAAAGATAAAATAGTATTCAAGATAAAATATTAAAACTACAAAGAAAACACGAACAAAGTAGCTAACCAGCTCCTTTATTGTTGGGATGTTAATGTGCAATCCCTTTTGTTTTGTACATGTTTTCTTACACCGGCCTGAATAGAATGGCTTAATCATCTCACACACAATACAATTTAAGAAAAAAATCAATACTTCTTTTAATCTGTTCTGGGATCAGTAAGCTAATCCATTCCAAAACTGTACTGCTTGCGATCTGCTTCAGAGTTGTGACTATGAACAGCTGAAGCATTTTGCCCTTGTTGAATGGTAAGACTGACAATTTTTTAACAATTACTTTTGTGAGCATAGAAAAAGTTAGATTTCACAACTAGCAAGCTAATTCATTTTGAACAATGCCAGTTTCCTGTGCTGACTGATTTGGAAAGGAGCATGAATATATCATTGAAGGGTTCTTCTGAGCTCATGCAAATATTGGCTATTCAAATGAAAACAAAATACTGCAGCTACTTGAAATCTGAAACAAGCACAGAAAATGCAGGAGAAACAGTAGGTCTGGCAAATTTCCAGCATCGCAGTACTTAGCTATAGTCCAATTTCATTTATTACCACTTCTCTTCCAGGTATGCTTACTTTGAAGAAGTTCTGCCCCCTTTTGGGAATTTCCATTTTAATTCTTTGGTTTGTTCACTTTCATTTATTCTATCCTCTCTTAGTGTTTGTCAAAGCTTGATTTTATAGTCACATCTCCCCAAGTCCAGATGTGATCTATCCCAGGCTACTGAGAGGAGAGAGGAAGTAGCTGAGGCCTTAACAGATATATTTGCAGCATCCTTGAACACTGGTGAGGTCTCAGGGAACTGGGGAATTGCTAATGTTGTCCCCGTGTTTAAACAGGATAGCAGGGATAATCCAGGTAATTAGACCATTGACCTGATGTCAGTGGTGGGGAAGCTGGTAGAGAAGATACTGAGGGATAGGATCTATTTACATTTGAAAGAAAAAGGGCTTATCAATCGTAAGCAACATGGTTTTGTGCAGGGAAGGTCATGTCTTACCAACTTAATAGAATTTGACATCGATCAGCATCAGCTCAGACTATGATAAAGTAGTCTTAGTCCACCGTTCCATTTCAATCTTTGTATCAGATGATGCTTTAACAAGAAAGTTTCTCTTATTTTCAGGTGTTAAGGAATGCAAGCTCTGACAGTTCAAGTGTACCGATGCCCCTCTAGGCCCTTCTTGACCTCCCCTTCCTTCCGACTCCATCCTTCTATCCAATGTCTTGCCATGCATTCACTTTATCCTCTGACCTTCTGTCTCTGCTGTTGAATAAATCTGGGCTCAGCAAAGGATTTGCTTCACATCCACACCTCAGTGAATTTCGGGTATGCATTCTGCTGTTGCTTTTGCCTCCGTACCTGCTTATGGAGTCAGAGATGTACAGCATGGAAACAGACCCTTCGGTCCAAGCCGCCCATGCCGACCAGATATCCCAACCTAATCTAGTCCCACCTGCCAGCAACCGGCCCATATCCCTCCAAACCCTTCCTATTCATATACCCATCCAAATGTCCTTTAAATGTTGCAATTGTACCAGCCTCCACCATTTCCTCTGGCATCTCATTCCATACACGTACCATCCTTTGAGCAGGAGATCTCTCCCTGACAAACAGACCCTTCCATCCATCTCCAAAGCTGACCTCCACTTGAATCCTTCACTCTGGCCTCTTACCTACACTTGATCTTTTTATCAAGTCCTGCCGACGTGAAATTGGCCATCTTGATTTTTCTGCTCCCCTCACCCACGCTAACCTGTTTTTCTCTCTCTCAATTTGCTATACTCCATTCTGTAAAGCTGACTTTATTATCAAACTTGCCAATGAGGGTGGTGCCATTGTCAAGTGACTTCTATCTTGCAGAGACTGAATGCCGACTCTCAGACACATCCTTTTGAATATGCTGGATCCTGACTCTGCAACTGAACATCAAGTTGTTATTTCCAGGACTGACACAGATTTCATCTACCATGCTCCTCAGTTTCCCACTCATTGACCCATAACCATGCACAGCTACTTCCACCTCCTTCCTAAAATCCACAAACAGTACTGCCTGATAGACCTGACCCTAACCCATCAGTTAGCCTAAAGTTATCTTTTTCTATCTTGACTCAATTTATTCTCCCCTTGTTCATTCTGTCACGACTTGTGTTCATGATTCTTCTGTTGGCAGTCCCTTTGTCTTTTGCACTGAGCCTCTGTACCATTTGTTTCCTTTGTTCCTGTGTATCTGTCAAAAATATAAAGACCAACATTTTCGAACCACTTCAGGTTCTGAAGAAGAGTCATTTTGGACTCAATGTTAACTCTGTCTCTCAATGGATTCTGCCAGGCTTACTGAGTTTTTGTAACATTTTCTGATACTGTTAAATTCTTGTCCTAAGCAGAATTAGTTTGGTGACTTCGGAAATTATTGCAAATGTCAGTGCCCACAGGATCCAAGATAAAAGTGCAGACCTTGTAATGCGTATTTTTTTAATGAAAAAGAATCAATACCTTTGTCTGTCTTGAAATTGCCATAAAAGAAAAAATATTTGAATTGCATCTCTAACAAAATTTGAATTTTCTAAGGCATTTTGCAAGAACAATGTGTTATGATTCTAGCTGATGTTATTACTAGTCAAGTCAGATCCCAGACTAAAATCTGGCTTGATAGTTTTTGTTTGGTTTTTAATAAGTTTGTCTTTCACTGAAACACAAATATGCAATATTGCAGATTCAGGTTTAACAATAAAACATGATGTGGAGGTGCTGGTGTTGGACCTGGTGGACGAAGTCAGAAATCACACGATACCAGGTTATAGTCCCACAGATTTACTTGAAACCACAAGCTTTTGGAGTGTAGTCCCTTCGTCAGGTGAAGTGATGAAGGGACTACGCTCTAAAATCTTGTGATTTCAAATAATCTGACTTTAAAATAAAACAAGTTTATTATGCAAAAGCAACAAATGCAAAATAGACTAAACCTAATTATTTACATATAACTCATTTAAATATTTCAAAACGGAGTAAAATACAGTCCTAATAATCCCAAAACACTCTACAGTGTTCAGCCTAGAGAGAATTCCCTTCTCTTTCACATTTATCAGGTTTAGTTTAACTGTGGCTTCAGTTTGCTGCTTTGAGAATCTTATAACCAATTCTTTGAACTTTCATACAACTGAACTTTGACTTTCTCAGTTTTAAATAACTCCTTAAGGTTTGTAACCAAAAACTTTGTTATGGAACTTGTTACACTGAATAACCTATTTCATCACAGTCCTAAACTTTCTTCACTGCAAGTATTTTACACATCCAGCTTCAGCCAAGACTTCTGCAAGCTGCCCAAACTGAAACTAAAAAGCTTTTGTTTCAACCTATAGTTTTCCCATAGTCAAAAGAAAAAAAAAACTCCACACCCTAAACTGCATACCAAATGAATGACTGTTTGCTTGCTGGTTTAAAAAACCTCCCAACATAAACGATTTCTCACTGGCCTCCCTGAACTATCTCTGAGACTGTTTCTAAAAAATAAATGACTATTGCTACAGTGCATCTGCAACTTAATCATCAAACACTTCACACACATAGAAAACTCCTATATCGGTGGTTGAAAATTCAGAAAAAAAATTTTAAATTTCACTCATGGAATATAGGTGTTGCTGACTGGACCAGCATTTGTTATCTGTCCCTCGTGGCCTTTCAAATATGGTAGTGAGCTGTCATCTTGAAGCACTGCAGTACATGTCCTGTAGGTAGACCCTTAATTCCAGGATTTTGATC
The DNA here is from genome assembly GCF_004010195.1 of Chiloscyllium plagiosum. Classification (NCBI taxonomy): domain Eukaryota; kingdom Metazoa; phylum Chordata; class Chondrichthyes; order Orectolobiformes; family Hemiscylliidae; genus Chiloscyllium; species Chiloscyllium plagiosum. The sequence goes on from NC_057724.1 coordinate 51,783,570, forward strand.
CAGCTGCACTGAAGGAACACTAGTATATTTTCAAGTTATGATAGTAAGTGGCTTGAAGGGGAACATGCAGACAGTGGTGTTCCCATGTATCAGTTGCCTTTGCCCTCTGAGATGGAAGTGGTCATTGGTTTGGAAGTGCTGTCCAAGGAGCCTCAGAAGATCTGTGCCTTGTCCATGGTGGACAGGCTTTGAGGAATCAGCATTTGTGGGAGTTAGTTGCTGCAGAATTCCTAGACTCTGACCTGTTCTTATAGCCACTAGTCACTATTTATACGGTTTGTCCAGTTCAGTTTCTTTTTTCTCCTTTTTTTTTTAACTTGCTTACCTTGTCCTGAGCTTAAATAGCAGCAGTGAGAGTGAACCGAGTCTGCAGTTCTCAAGTGATCTTGAGCCAGGCCAAGGCAGACTTTGAGCAGCCTCAGGGAGCAGACTGTAACTGGCCCAGTGTGGAGGATAGTGAGCCCCTAAATATTTTTCCTAAGCGAGCACGGGACCTGGAATTGGGGGCTACTACATCGGCAGAGGTAACATTGACGAGGTAGGTCCAGTGGCAGAAAATGGCACCTGAGGATCAGCAACTTCATTGTTGGTTGGGTCCAGCACTGATGGCATTGAAGCAGTGGCGGAAGAGCATCACTGCAACTTCGATGAGGTAGGACCAGTGGCAAGAGAAGCGAGTCTGATGTTGGTCTGATGAGACTATGGTGAAGGCATATCGGGGCAATGGCAAAGATGGCACCTGAGGATCGTTGACTTCAATGTTGGTTGGGTCCAGCACTGATGGCAGCGAAGCGGTGGTGGAGGGTTGGCAGTGAAAGCATCGTTGACAGTGATGAGTTGGTTCAAGACTGATGCACTCTCTAAGCTTTTCACTGTATTTTATGATATTCTTAATATAAAATGCAAGTGACAAAATCAAAATTTAAAAAAATGTACAGGAACACCACCTGTACCATATCTTCACTGTCAGTGGGTCAAAATACTTGAACTCAATGCTGTGAGTGAACCTAGTTGAAAAGTGTGGTGCTGGAAAAGCGCAGCAGGCCAGGCAGCATCCGATGAGCAGGAGAATCGACATTTCGGGCATAAGCCCTTCTTCAGGAATGAGGCTGGTGCTGGCGATTGTGGAGGCAGTTATCTGGGCGGCGATCGCGGAGGCTGCATGGTCGGTGGTGGTTGTTCGAGTTAAAGTGATCAGCCACGGGGCGGTTGGGTTGGTTGGTGCAGGTGTCCCAGAGGTGTTCCCTGAAACGTTCCGCAAGTAGGTGGCCTGTCTTCCCAGTGTAGAGGAGACCGCAGCAGATACAGTAAATGATGTGTGTGGAAGAGTAAACGAATTTGCGACGGATATCGAAGGATCCATTGGGGCCTTGGAGGGAGGTGAGGGGAGAGGTGTGGGCGCAAATTTTTCATTTCTTGCGGTTGCAGGGGAAGGTGCTGGGAGTGGAGTTTGGGTTGGTGGGGGGTGTGGACCTGACGAGGGAGTTGTGGAGGGAGTGGTTTCTCCGGAACGCTGATCGTGGTGGGGAGGGAAGTATATCCCTGGTGGTGGGGTCTGTTTGGAGGTGACGGAAATGACGAAGGATGATATGAGGTATCCGGAGCTTGGTGGGATGGAAAGTGAGGACCAGTGGGGTTCTGTCCTGGTGGTGATTGGAGGGGCGGAGGTGCGGGAAGTGGAGGAGATGCGGTGGAGAGTATTGCAGTCTTTGAAGGAGGCCATTTGGGCTGTTCGGTAATGGAATTGGTCCTCCTGGGAGCAGATGCGGCGGAGGCGAAGGAATTGGGAATATGGGATGGCGTTTTTACAGGGGGCAGAGTGGGAGGAGGTGTAATCTAGGTAGCTGTGGGAGTCAATCGGTTTGTAGTAAATGTGTTGAGTCGGTCGCCCGAGGTAGAAATGGAGAGGTCTAGGAAGGGCAGGGAGAAGTCTGAGACGGTCCAGGTAAATTTGAGGTCGGGGTGGAAAGTATTAGTAAAGTGGATGAACTGTTCAACCTCCTCGTGGGAGCACGAGGTAGTGCCAATACAATCATCGATATAGCGGAGGAAAAGGTGGGGGGTGGTGCCAGTGTAGCTGCGGAAGATGGACTGTTCCACATATCCGATGAAGAGGCAGGCATAGCTGGGGCCCATGCGGGTGCCCATGGCTACTCCTTTGGTTTGGAGGAAGTGGGAGGATTGGAAGGAGAAGTTAAGAGTGAGGACCAGTTCAGTCAGT
>NC_057724.1:51785834-51793585 GCF_004010195.1 Chiloscyllium plagiosum
GAGACAATGGGTCGGCCGGGGCAGTCAGGTTTGTGGATTTTGGGCAGGAGGTAGAAATGGGCGGTGCGGGGTTGTGGGACTGAGGTTGGAGGCGGTGGATGGGAGATTCTCTGAGGTGATGAGGTTATGGATGGCCTGGGAGATGATGGTTAGGTGGTGGGAGGTGGGGTCATGGTCAAGAGGGCAGTAGGAGGAGTTGTCCGTGAGTTGGCATCCAGCTTCAGCGGTGTAAAGATCGGTGCGCCAAACTACCACTGTGCCTCCCTTGTCTGCTGGTTTGATGGTGAGGTTGGGTGGGAGTGGAGGGCTGCGCGTTGGGAGGGTGAGAGGGGTGGAAGGTTGAGGCAGTTGATGTCGCGGCAACAGTTGGATATGAAGAGATTGAGGGCGGGTAAGAGGCCAGCATGGGGTGTCCAGGTGGATGGGGTGTGTTGGAGGTGGGAGAAGGGGTCGTCAAAGAGTGGGCGAGAATCCTGGTTGAAGAAGTAGGCGCGGAGGCGAAGGCGGTGGAAGAAATGCTCGATGTGAGTGAACCTATCCTACATGGATTGTAGCACTTTAACACTGTCTCATGGGAGTTAGAGATGGACTGAAAATGTTACCATATTTAATGAAAAAAAAGGTTCTCATCAGTTAATTAGGCTGGCTTCCAATTGTGAAAAAAGTGGAGTGATCAAGAGAAGGTGGTGATTAGAACTGTGTGTTACCATGTCAAAACCTACATTGTGTTTACTGCAAATGCCACAGAGGAACAGCATGTGGATGAAAAATAGGAAGTTTAATCCTTAGGGAGAATCTAAGGTTGTGTGGGAGGGGAAGCAGCAGCTATTTCAAGTGATACTCTGGTGTCACTAGATTTACAAGAATGGAACAAGACAAGTGTAGTCACTCCCTATTGGATGATGGTGGTAAGGCGATTGTTAAAGGATGATGTAGTGAGTTAAGTCAAATGCTGCAGACAGGTTCAGAATTTGAGGAGGAATTTGTCTTTACTACCATCACAGAACCTCATATACAAATTTGCTTACAGCTGCAACATGAATAGAAACCTAATTGGAGGGATTCCACTGTGCTGTGATGGGAAGATAGACTTGTATTTGGAGAGCAAAACATTTTAAGAAAGGATGCGCATGTGCAAGCCTCCAAAGCCACATCTGCATAGTCTTGATACCACACGAGTGCAGATATCCAGCAAAGTGCATGTGCAGGACAAGATAACTTTGCTTGGTTATGTAGCTTGCTTGTGTAACATTAGGTATGAACATGCACAATGACCACACACTGTATTTCTGGAATGAGAAGAAACTGCATATGCACAGTAAAGAGGTGAGCAATTGAAAGTGTTGAACTGGCCTGCCTGGACATGTTTCCACATTAACATAGATTTTAAAGTGAATACTTTTGGAATTTCTTTCATGCAACTGATCTAAGTCTTAGATTCTACGAAGAGAAATATATGTTTCTTGTCAAAAGAGATGAATACTTTATTCGGTTGCTGAAATTTCTGAACCCAAAGGGAAAAATAAAACTGTTCTGCCAGGGCCGCTCAGCCTCTTTGTTCAAACATAGGCAAAAGAGCTGAATTCCAGATATGGGGTGAGAGTGACAGCCTTTGACATCAAGGCCACACTCAACTGAATGTGGCCTTGATGTCACATCAAGGAGTCCTACCAAAACTGGAATCAATGAGTAATAGGCACAAACTCTCCTCTGGTTGGAGTATACCTGGCATATTGGAAGGTGGTTGTGGTTATTAGAGGTCTATCATCTCGGTTCCAGGACAACTTTGTTGAGAGTTCTTCATGGTAGTATCCTCGACTCAACCATCTTCAGTTGCTTCAAAGATATTCCCTCCATTATAAGATCATAAATGGGGATGTTCACTAATAGATTGCACAATGTACAAAACCATTCACAACTCCTCAGAAACTGAAGCAGTCTATATTCAAATGCATCAAGATCTTGACAATATCCAGGCTTCAGCTGACAAGTAACATTCTTACCCCACAAATGCCAGGCAATGATCATTTCCAATGAGGGACAATCTAATCACTGACTCTTGGCATTGAATGATGTTACCATCACTGAATCCCCTGTTATCAACATTGTTGGCATTATCATTGACCAGAAACTCAAATGGGCACTCCACATAAACACAATGGGTACAAGAGAGGTCAGAAGCTGGGAGTACTGCAGCAAATAACTCACCTACTGACTCCCCACTTGCCTGAATGGGTGCAACCTCCAACAACACTCGAGAAGCTTGATACATCAAGGACAAAGCAGCCCACTTGATTGGCCCCTTAACCACAGGCATCAATACCTTCCTCCACTGAAACTGTGTAGCAGCAGTATGTACTATCTACAAGATGTACTGCAAAAGTCACCACAGATCCTTATTCAGCATTTTGAAAACCCATGACCCCTTCCATTTAGGATTACAAGGATAAATAGGAACACCACTATCTGCAAGTTCTCCCACAAGCCACTCACCATCCTGAACTTGGAAATATATTGCCATTCCTTCGGTGTGGCTGTGTCAAAATCCTGGAATTTCCTCCCTAAGGGCATGGAGGGTCAACCTACAACATGTGGATTGCAGCAGTTCTAGAGGAAGCTCTTCCCCACCTACTCGAGGGCAACTGGAGACATACAATAAATGCTGGCCAACCAGCAATGCCCATGTCCCATGAGTGAATTAAAAAAAAAAAAAATATTGGGAGTTATGTTTCATCTATGCAGGGCACTGGTGAGATTGTATCCAGAGCATTGCACATATGTAAATGTGTTGGAAGTAATTCGGAGATGGTTTACTAAATTTCTACCCGGAATGAATGGATTTTCTTATGAAAAGAAAATTTGGACTGGGTAGGTTTGTATCTGCTGGAATGTAGAAGAGTAAGCAGCAAATTTATTGAAACATAAGATTCTGTAAAGTCTTGTTGGTGGTATGTGGGGTGATTGGAGGGGAATGTGGAGAAAATAATTTTCTTATAGGAGAATCAAGATCTCGGGCTGCTGTTTAAAAGTTAGAGGCTTCCAATTTAAAATAGAGACAATATAAATGTTTTTTCCTTGAGAGTTGAGAGTGTTTGGAACTGTCTTCCTGAAAATATAGGAAGCAGAGTCCTTTAATATTTTTAAGTCAGAGTTAGATAGAGTTTAAGGCGGGGGGGGGGGGGGGTGGAGGTGAAAGATTATCAGGGTTAGGTGGGACTGTGGTTTTGAGATCGACCATAATGGCTGAGCAGGTTGAAGGGGTCACATCGTCGTAGTCCTGGTTCTCATTTGTAAGTAGTATAGGCAGCACCTTTGGAGAAAAATAATGTTAAAGTTTCAAATTAATTACTTTTCAGAACAGAAGAAACATAAGAATGAGAGTTTCTAAGGGAATGTAAGGGGGAGGAGCAAAAAAGGGAAGGTCTGTGATAGGTTGGCAAGCTTTAGCAATTGCATAATAAAAGATTTTATGGTGAAAAACCAAAGCAATGATAATGGGTCCGGAAAACACAAGAGGTGTCCAGACGAGGCTTGAATATCAATGTTGTAATGACTTGGATACATCCTGAAAGGATGAGGAAAGAAACAATAAGTTATAGGTTTTCTATTTCTGTTAGTAGCCCACATTCTTGGATTACCTGATATTGGTGCATAAAACAAAATTGATTCTACTTCTGGACGGAAAAAAATAGAGGGAACATTGCTGGCACTACTCGAAGAAAAGCTGAGGAATTTTGCTATTCTGGCCAATATTTGCCTGTCAACCAACATTAAAAGAGTCATAGTATCTAGTTTTGTGTCTCACCTGTGATTACGGTTGCACAAACTGGCTGTCCTGTTTTCCTACACTCAATAGTTAGAGCACTTCTAATCCTGAAAGTTTGGAATGTTGTGTATAAATGTAAGTTCTTTCCTTTTCAATAAACATAGCAACTTGCTAATTTGTGATCTGATGTCATCTTCGTTTAAACACTGTCCTGTATTTATAAACATGCCCCAGGTTGTAACTGTAGGCATTCCTCAAGGTAGTGTCAGAGGCTGAATCATCATCAACTGCTTCATTTCCAATGTATCAAATCAGAAGTGGTGACCTTTGCTCATGATTCCACAGTATTCAGTACCATTTCTAACTCGCTATGAAATAAAGCATTCCATGCCAGTGTGCCACAGGGCTTGATCATTATTTAAGCTTGGACTGGGAAGTGCCAAATAACATTTGTGCAACATAAATGCAAAGTAATCTCCAACCGGAGAGAATCTGATCATGCTCCCATGGCTTTCAGCAACATTACCATCAGATAAATCTCCACCATCAATAAACTGGGAGTGAACATTGTGCAGAAACTGAACTGGCCCAGCCACATAAATACTTTGACTAGAATTGTATGTCAGAGGCTGGAATTCCTCACTGAATCTTCTATTTCTTTAATACTTGGCTGTTATCTACAAGGCACAAGTTGTTTGATGCAATATCTTTACTTAATTAGATGAGTGAAAGCCCAGCAACACTTGGGAAGCTCAACATTGTCCAGGCCAAAAGAGTCCGCTTGGTCACAGTGTGAAAGACTCCCTCCCTCCATTAATGGAACATCACTATGCTGTACATTGCCCTACACCAACCCAGCAAGGCTTGTTTGTACTTTCCAATAGTTCCAATCTTTTATACACATTCGTATTTTTCAGAAATATGTGTAATGTCTGCATGTGTTCGCTTTCCAATTCGATAGCAAGTTGTAAACAAGTAAAAATAAAGAATTATATTTAGTTGTTTTACCATTGTAGTATATTAAATCCTCTGCTCCCTATGTACCTTCTTGCTCAGATTGCTTGATTGAAAGAGCAACCTTAGCTGATATAATGCGTGCTTCTAAGTTACTGTGTTGATGCCAGTAACATAGTTATAACTGCCATATCTGTTCTGAATTTATTGTAAGAAGCACAGTCATGGATGAAACTATTGGGAATTTGGTTTAAAATGGAAATTCAACTTGTACATTCTTTCTAAATTCAGTTTTTCATGATCACATTAGATTAGGACAGTAGTATTTAAGTAAGTAATATAGCCTAATTAAATGAGGTAGCTGCCCATTAAATTTCAAGCACCTAAACTCCTTTATTTAAATGAGGTGCTGATCATCATGCTGAACAGATCTTCAGAAGGAAGGAAATTCATTCACTGCACAGTTAATGAGGAGCGTGGTCAATGTGAGACTTCAACAGAGTGAGACAAAGGCTGAGAGAGTATACTAACTATACCATTGGAAATTTGGTGCAAAGGGAGACAAGAAGTGTTTTAGTTAAGATTTACTGCAAGAAGAAAACATTTTATAGGTTGAGAGGTGAGTTGGAGAAGCTGACCTGCAGCAAAGACCAGCAGTGGAGTGACATCACAAGCCACAGTGTGACACAAGTGCAGGAAAAGAAGCGGATTGGTGAATATTTCAAGTCTTTAAATGTAAGGTCTTCAATTTACATGAGTATTAGATTGATGCTAGCAATTTTATTTTTTAGATAATAAGCACAATAGCATCACAGGGATGTGAAAAGAGCTGGGAATCTCACGTAACTAATTTCTAAATTAAATCAAAAACAGGTGTGATTGCAGAATGGTTGATGTGTTGCCTTGCAACATGTGGAAGCTGCTAGACAGGAATGTGGTCTGGCATGAATGCATCTGCAGTAAGTGTTAATAACTCGAGAAACTTTTGATTCACATTGAGGAGCTGGAGCCTTAGCCAAAGACATTACATCATGTTGGGGAAGGGAAAAAGTTACCTGAACGCTTTGCTCCAAGTGGCAGTCATACTCTTCAGATTAGGTAAATCAAAATTGATCTGAGATAGGGGAAAAGAGGGGGTGACTGCAGATGAGACGGGTATGAGAATCCAGGGGGTTAAAATTGAGTAGCCTTGGCCCCTACAATCATCTAATAAGTACATGATTCTTGTAGAATGTGGACTGTGAGCATGAGCAAATTGACTATGGCACCTTGGTACAAGTACTTCAAGGATGTAACTAATAGGGCAGGTAAATTGCTAGCATCAATCTAATACTTAACCAGTGGACATACCTTCTGGAAATCCAGTAAACTATTTGATCAGGTGCCTCACATAAGGTTGATAGGTAAAATGAGGGTTTAAGAAGTTGAGGCATTATGTTCACATGGGTAGAGGATTGTTAACAGACAGGAAACAGAAAACGGGCACAAATGTAACATTTTCAAATTGCCCAGCAGTGTAGTGTGGTGCTGCAAGGATCAGTGCTGGGACCTTGATATTCAAAGAGACTTGGATGTACTCATGCAAGGAACAGAAAAAGCAGGAAAGCAAGCAATTAAGCAGGCAAGTGGTGGACTGACCTCCATTGCAAGTCAGTTGGAGTACAGGAATAAAATAGTCTTGCTACAATTGTATAGGAGTTTGATAAGATCATATCTGGAGGAGAGTGTAGTTTTTGATTCCACATATAATAAAGGATGTACTTGCACTGAAGCCAGAACAGGAATTGTACTTAACTGGTGCCTGGGATATGGATTTGATCTAGGTGAGAGACAGGTTATTGGGCTTATACTCTCTGAACTTTACATGAATGAAAGGCAAACTCATTAAGCATTAAGATTCTGAAGGAGCTTGAGAAGGTAAATGTTGGAAGATTGTTTTCACTGGTTGGAGAATCAAAATCAAAGGAGCACAACCATAGAATAAAGAATCAGTCATTCATGAGAAGAATTTACCTCACTCTTTGTTATGAATTTTTGAAATGCTGTGTCTCTCAAGATTGAGGATACTTGCGTATTTGTGGTTGGGATAAATAGATGTTTCTGTTTTAGGGAATCAAGGGACATAGGGACTGACAGGAAGATGGTATTGGCCAAAATCATATCAAGTGGCAGGGCACTTTAAGGAGATGAACTAACGGCACAGATCATCGTGAATGATTATGATGTGGTAGGCATTACAGAGACATGGTTGCAGGCGGTTCAGGACTAGCGGTTAAACATCCAAGGATTTACAACTTATCGAAAAGACGGAGGTGGGCAGAGGGGGCGGGTGGCCTTGTTGGTTAAGAACAAAATTAAATCTATGGCACTGAATGACATAGCGTCGGATGATGTGGAGTCTGTATGGGTGGAATTGAGGAACCACAAAGGCAAAAAAACCATAATGGGAGTTATGTACAGACCTCCTAACAGTGGTCAGGACCAGAAGCGCAACATGTACCGGGAAATAGAAAAGGCATGTCAGAAAGGCAAGGTCACGGTAATCATGGGGAACTTCAATATGCAGGTGGACTGGGTAAATAATGTTGCCAGTGGATCCAGATGGAATGCTTACAGGATGGCTTTTTGGAACACCTTGTCATGGAGCCCACAAGGGAGCAGGCTATTTTGGACCTATGTAATGAACCAGACTTTATAAAAGATCTTTAAGTAAGGGAACACTTAGGAAGCAGCGATCATTATATAGTAGAGTTCAGTCTGCAGTTTGAAAGAGAGAAGGAAAAATCGGATGTAATGGTGTTACAGTTAAACAAAGGTAATTATGAGAGCATGAGAGAGGAACTGACAAAAATCGACTCGAAGCAGAGCCTAGCAAGGAAGACAGTAGAGCAAAAATGGCAGGAGTTTGTGGGTATAATTGAGGACACAGTACAGAGGTTCATCCCCAAGAAAAGGAAGATTATCCAGGGAGGAATTAGACAGCCATGGCTGACAAAGGAAGTCAGGAAATGTATCAAAGAAAAAGAGAGAT
>NC_057724.1:51793749-51853576 GCF_004010195.1 Chiloscyllium plagiosum
TTGACAAATCTCCTGGCCCCAATGGGCTACATCCTAGAGTTCTGAGGGAGGTGGCTGAGGAAATACCGAAGGCGTTGGTTGAGATCTTTCAAAAGTCACTGGAGTCAGGGAAAGTCCCGGATGATTGAAAGATCGCTGTTGTAACCCTATTGTTCCAGAAAGGATCAAGACAAAAGATGGAAAATTATAGGCCAATTAGCCTAACCGCGGTTGTTGGTAAAATTCTAGAATCCATCGTTAAGTATGAGGTTTCTAAATTCTTGGAAGAGCAGGGTCGGATTAGAACAAGTCAACATGGATTTAGTAAAGGGAGATTGTGCCTGACAAACCTGTTAGAATTCTTTGAAGAGATGACAAGTAGGTTAGACCAGGGAAACCCAGTTGATGTGGTCTACCTAGACTTCCAAAGGGCCTTTGATAAGGTGCCACAGGGGAGGCTGCTGAGTAAGGTGAGGGCCTGTGGTGTTTGAGGTGAGCTACTGGCATGGATTGAGAATTGGCTGTCTGACAGAAGGCAGAAAGTTGGGATAAGAGGTTCTTTTTCAGAATGGCAGTCGGTGACAAGCGATGTCCCACAGGGTTCATTGTTTGGGCCGCAGCTGTTCACGTTATATATTAATGATCTGGATGAAGGGACTGGGGGCATTCTAGCGAAGTTTGCCGATGATACGAAGGAAGGTGGACCGGCAGGTAGTACTGAGGAAGTGGGGAGGCTGCAGAAGGATCTAGACAGTATGGGAGAGTGGTCCAGGAAATGGCTGATGAAGTTCAGTGTGAGCAAATGCGAGGTCTTGCACTTTGGAAAAAAGGATATAAGCATGGACTACTTTCTAAACAGTGAGAAAATTCATAAAGTCAAAGTACAAAGGGATCTGGGAGTGCTAGTCAAGGATTCTCTAAAGGTAAACATGCAGGTTGAATCTGTGATTAAGAAAGTGAATGCAATGTTGTTATTTATCTCAAGAGGGTTGGAATATAAAAGCAGCGATGTGCTACTGAGACTTTATAAAGCTCTGGTTAGGCCCCATTTAGAGTACTGTGTCCAGTTTTGGGCCCCACACCTCAGGAGGGACATACTGGCACTGGAGTGTGTCTAGCGGAGATTCACACAGATGATCCCTGGAATGGTAGGTCTAACATACGATGAATGGCTGAGGATCCTGGGATTGTACTCATTGGAGTTTAGAAGGTTAAGGGGAGATCTAATAGAAACTTACAAGATCATACATGGTTTGGAAAGGGTGGACGCTAAGAAATTGTTTCCATTAGGCGGGGAGACTAGGACCCGTGGGCACAGCCTTAAAATTAGAGGGGGTCAGTTCAGAACAGAAATGCGGAGAAATGCTGACCTAGCCAGGGACACAAATCTCATGGTCAAATAACTAAAAGCTAATAATGAGTCTAGCAGATAATTCAGAAGAAATCTTTGTACGGAGACTGTGGAGGGGGAGCTCAACACTATGGAGTAATTCAGGTTAATTGTATATGTTTAAGGGGAAGCTAGGTAAATGAGAATGGTCGGTTTTTCTGAGTGAGTTTGATGAGAAACAATGGAAGGAGGTTTGATTGAAATTGTAATGATGATGGCTCGGAACCCTGAAGTACTTGTGAACATAATGAACTTTTATTTGGAGCATGTGGACTTGGAATTTCATACCTGTATAGAGTCAGGGAAACCTCAAACAAAAAAAAACAAAAAAGGAAGAGATAACAAGAGGCTTACTATCCATTTTCATCTCTGCAGAAGGACATTTCCTGTAGACATGTTGGTGGTTACCTTAAATCAATTGCATCACTCGGGTGTGTGTTGGTGGCCTGTCATACTACCATTGGGACTAGTGTGCTGTGAAGGTTGCAACTTGAGAGCAGCCATTAAACGACCCTGCAATGCAGGTAAAAGAGGATATCGTTGCAAAACTCTTGAGTGCTGTCAGCCAGCCACTGAAAAGAACCAGGACAAAAGAATTTGTGTCAACTAGTAATTAAGCCACAGACTTTTATATCAACTGTTCAACTATCAAAGTCAGTATTACCAATACAATTTAATAGAAAAGCCAGAAAAATCCATTATTTACAATACGTGGCATGGTGGCACGGTGGCTCAGTTTAGCATTGCTGTATCACTGTGCCAGGGACCAGGGTTCAATTCCATTCTCAGCTGACTGTGGAATTTGCACAATCTCCCATTTTGCAAGGCTTTTCTCTGGGTGGTCTGGTTTCCTCATACAGTCCAAAGATGTGTAGATTGGGTGGATTGGCCATGGGTAAATTACGCATAATGCATAGGGAGTGGAAGGTAGGTGAATTACCCATGGGGATAGGGATAGGGTATTGGGGTGCGTCTGGGTGGAGTGCTCCTCAGGGAGTCAGTGTGGACCTGTTGGGCCAAATGGCCTATATCCAAACTGTCGGGATTCTATTTTATTGTTCATAAATAGCCTGAAGACTAATTCATATATATCTTGTTTTAACTTTTTTTGGACTCACTTAATCCTAATTATCATATGTGTATGTGTTGCGTTAATATTTCTTCTCGCATTTAATCAAAGCCTGGTTAAATTGGCTCCTTTCAAATAATTTTGTCTGGTAGAAAGAAATTTGCAGGGAAGGGTGGCGTTACCAAGCGAATGGATGGGTGAATAAAGAAAGGAAGCCAATTCATCCCTCCTCACTTGAGAGCTCAATAATTTGGGATGTGCTGTCTGGAATTGTAACAAATTGTGGAAAATGCCCAGGCACTGGTTGTAACAGAACATAAATGATTGGATTGAATTGACTTTGTGCTGTATATTCTATGTTGTTTCATGTAATATTTGGACAAGTGGCCAAAACCTTAAAAAAGGGAAAGGTTCAGACAGATAATACTAAGTTTAGGGCCTGTGCAGCTGATAGCAAAGCCACATGGTGGGGTGCAGAAAATCTGAGATATGTAAGGGGACAGAATGTGAAAGTACAAAGATGCTTGAGCATTAAAAGGTGTAAGGTTAAAAAGATATAAACGGCAATGATGCTGAGGGATTTGAAAACAAGGCTGAGAGCTTCAAAATTAGATTGCCAGACCATGAGTTAATGTAGGCCAATGAGCATAAGGTTAATTAGGAAATGGGACTTGCATCAAGTTAGGTTATAGATAACATCAAAGTTTTCGCTGGATTAAAGTTTGTGGAATGCAAGATGGGAGGTTAGTCAGGAGAGCATTGGAATCATTCTCGGCACAGATTTAGATCATGGCCATGAAAGAAATTCACAAACATGTAACTCTTACTCATTTTAATTCTAAAGTGATTAAGAAGTGACTGTACATTTTGTAATTGCATTAATTCCTTGTTAATTACAAACCACAAGAGAAACTAGGTCTCATTTAACTTACGCTCTATTCCTATTGTGGGTCGCTGAGGAATAAGAATTTCTCAATACTGTTTTGCAAGTGGGCAAGTGGGCTAATTAATGTAACAAGTATTCTGCCACTAACCATTTACGTTTTAGAACTGGGTTCAAAGTAATGAACACTTTTCCCATGTTGTACCTAGGTATTGGCTTCGATATTTTGGTTTTATAGTGTATTTACAGATTTTTGATGGTTTGACAATTGTTATGTTGATAAATGAAAAAGAATGTCAAGCGACAATGTGTATATTTGGTAGCTTTTAATTTTTGCTGGCACAGTTCAATTTTGTGTGTGAGGATATCTTTGAACTCCACTGGTTTTGAAGAAAATTAAGGAATCCTGTAGTCCTTTGCTTATCATGGCGTTCAACTGAATATACTATTTAATTTTATTTGATATTGGAATGGGAGAAAAGATTAGAATAATATAAGTTAGAAAGTACAATGTAGGAGAACAAAGAGAATTTTTGAACTTATTTGAATTCATTATTGTTTCCTGTTCCCAGAGTTAGTCACCACTACTTAATGTAGCTGTTCCAAAACATCTTTAACATTTCTATTGACTCAACAATGTACAAGAATGTCCAAGTATGGCATTTCCTATGTGTAAAAAATGAATAACTTAAACCTGTGCAATTATCATCCCGTATTGGTTTTCCCATACTTAGAACATAGAAGAATACAGCGCAGTACAGGCCCTTTGGCCCTCGATGTTGCGCCGATCCAAGCCCACCTAACCTATACTAACCCACTATCCTCCATATACCTATCCAATGCCCGCTTAAATGCCCATAAAGAGGGAGAGTCCACCACTGCTACTGGCAGGGCATTCCATGAACTTACGACTCGCTGAGTGAAGAACCTACCCCTAACTTCAGTCCTATATCTACCCCCCCTTAATTTAAAGCTATGCCCCCTTGTAATACCCGACTCCATACGCGGGAAAAGGTTCACACTGTCAACCCTATCTAACCCCCTAATCAACAGGTTTTACTTATCACCAGGGTTGAGTTCAAATTTCGCCAGACTACCTTGTTCTTGATGTGGATGCAAAATCGGAGGTAAAAAGAACTGCACTCAGTATTGAGACAAAATTTGATGCTTGTATGACACTAAATAGCAGTTGGTCAGTGGTGGTGAAAGGGAAATCATGTAATTGCTGTAGTCGTAACTGATATGCATCTCTGTTAGAGTTCCTCAGGGTATTATTCTTATTAATTATCCTCACCTGTTTTATTGTTGACCTTCATCATAAGGTCAAGAGTTGAGTTTCATTAATTCTGTTCATTTAAATGGCACTTTGTCCTGCTTACAAAGAGATATTTCTTGATACTGATGCTAAATTACCCTGTACTAGCTTGAACCTATGATCGCTCATTCTGCACTCTAAATAATTTTCCTGGATTACTGTGATAATACTTCTTTCATGTTTGTATAAGGTTACTTCTCAGATATTTCCATCCTAGACAAAAAAAAATAAGTTGAATCTGGTCTGTCTTTATTACCTGGAACATTGACATCCTGTTGCCTCTTCTGTGTACTGCCTTCTGAATTTCAAAGTTTGCCTCATTTCCTGGCTACTGAGACTTGAATTCAGGGCATGGTCTGACAGTCACAATACAGTTTGATTGTACTTCCTTTGAGTCATATGCAGGTTATAGTTCTCCATTCAGCTATATTCATTACAATGGTTGAAAATCTTTATTATAGAGATAGCCCTGGGCCTTTTTCTACACCTCCGCCTCATCTGCTTCCAGGAGGACCAGTTCCACCACAGAACACACCAGATGGCGGCCTCCTTTAAAGACTGCAATTTCCCCTCCCATGTGGTTGATGATGTTTTCCAGGGCATCTCAAACCCTATCCCTTCAACCGCAACAAGGACAGAACCATTCCCCCCTTGTCCTCACCTTCCAACCCACCAAACTTCATATACATCGTATCATCCTCCGCCAGTTCTACCACCTACAAATGGACCCCACCATCAAAGATATGTTTCCCTGTCTGCTTTCCGTAAAGACTGTTACCTCCACTACTCCCTCATCAGGTCCACGCTCCCCACCAACCCCAGCCCCCTTCCCCAGCACCTTCCCCTGCCACTGCAGGATTTGCAAAACCTGCACCCACACCTCCCCCCTCACCTCTGGCCAAGGCCCCAAAGAAGCCTTCCACATCCATCAAAGTTTCATCTGCGCTTCCACATATGTTATTTACTGTATCCATTGCTCCCGATGTGGTCTTCTCTACAGTAGGGAGACAGGACGCCTACTCGCAGAATGCTTCTGAGCTCATCTCTGGGACACCCACACCAACCAACCCCACCGCTCCATGGCTGAACTCTTCAACTCCCCCTCCCACTCCACCAAGGACATGCAGGTTTGATTACGACAATATCAATTTTTCCTACCTTTCACTCAGTTTCTTATACATTTGTGGGATGTTTTTGTTGAATTCCTACAGCTTTGAGTTTAATGAACATTCCTTTGAAACTTAGAAGTTTTAAAAGTTAGGCAATTCCACATATTATAATTTAACACAGTGCACTTGATACTTTCAGAAAGTGACAACCTGAGAAGAATGGTCAAGTAGGATTTTTCTCTTTTTGGATGCAAGCTGTTTCATTTTGATTTGAATATTGTTTAGATGATCTTTAAACTTATTCTTCATAAATCTTTATTTCATGATGGACTAAGTTATGTTCTGACTTGTGGAATGTATTGAACTATGGTCAGTTTAAAAACCTGAATTACCATGTATTGTCTCGTGGTGACTGATTCTTTGTTCAATAGAGGATTGCTACTTGTGCCCCATTTTGTGTAATACATAGCTTTTGTTTTTTCAATCTTTTTAAAACTGCGTCAAAATATGTAGCTATACTATAAAACTTATTTCTTTTGATTTAGGTAACCTACTGAAAAATCCAGTTGGTCCAAAAAAGTCTGCCTGCCAACATTCTGTATGTAACAGTTGTATAGGACAGCAAATGCAAATAAGGCCCTGTAGTTGGTGCAAAGATCATGGAACATTTGTGGAAAATGAGCAACTTCATATTCTTCTAACCTGTTACAAGAAACTCTGTGACTATATAGCCAGTTCTGCTATATTGGAGAATATTTCAGAAAAAGATACTTCACCAGTTAACCTAAATATTTTGTTAGAAGAGGGTATGATGTTGGTGCACAAAGAAATGGATTCCAGTGTGTTCAAAGAAGTGGAGTCTAGTGTGTTGTGTTGCACAGAAAAAGCTATGAAAATAATAAGCAAATTGACTCCACTTAAAGTGGTACAAACATCTGTTATCACCAATCAACCAACTGATTTTGCTGATGCCAGTTTTAAAGACAGGAAGAAAGCTGTTCATATCTTTACGAGAAAGGTTTATAAACAAACCATTTCACTGAAAAATCATGATGGATGTAATGTTGAAAATACCGAGGATGACAGTGTAATTCACATGTCTTCTGAACAAATTCCTATATCAAATATGCCATCATCCAACAAAAGTTCATTTAACTTAAAGAAACCTACTGATACTAAACACAGTATTGTCACTGAAAAGTTGAAGAATATGGTGAAAAGTTACAATGCTAAGTACAAAACTGTAAAGAGGCTTGGTAATCAGGAATGTGGTAGTTCAATGAAATCTGTATGCAAAAAGCCAAGAGGGAAAACTGGGTGCAAATGTGGTCGTGCAGCATGTGCACCCAGCGTTCTCACTTGCAGGGGACAGAGGTGTCCATGTTATGCAAATCATAGGTCTTGTCTAGACTGTATCTGTCATGGATGTAATAATTCCTACATGGAAAATGGCACTAAGAAATTGGAATCTTTTGCTGTACCAGAAATAGCTCATAAGCAGAGCCGATTGCTGAAAAGTGTTGGTAGTTCAATTCCAGTTGATTTCTCAAAACAAATGTAATTTTTAAAACATTTTTAAGACGGTTGTGAGAGTCTTGAAGAATTTTAACTTGGTTTGGGAAGAAAAAAAACTACCTTTTTCAAAATACCTAGAGAACAAGCAGTTTTATTTTGCAGTTTTGATTCTAAGTGATTTATTGTCATCTTTTATCAAATATTTCTAAAATCTCTTTGGGGTGGGTCTGGGATACATTATTTTGCCTTTATTTCATACTGAAATGGACTCACTGTTTAAAATAAGTATATACTGGAAAGAAGCAGAACACCTTTCCTGACCATTAGACATAAAGCTGTTTGTATTTGTTTAACTTTCAGAATTAAAGCTTCATTTAATATCTTGAAGGGGTAACTAAGAACAGAGATAAAAGGAAACATGGGGAAACCAAATAGGTTGAAACTATGACAAACATAGGACAATGATACAAAAAAATCAAAAGTAACTTAAACAGCAACATCAAAGGGATTTTATTCTGTATCAAAATGGAACAGATGCAAAATATAACAATTTTGAAATATTATCATATTGTTACTTTGGAAGTATATGGGCCCACTTGGTGGAATCTTGACACCGATGTTTCCACATTAAGAACAAAACATAGCTGTTTGAAAATGGATTAAATAAAATTATAAAGGAAATTCAGAATTGTTCTGATTTTTGTATGCATTTGTTCTCACCCTCCTGAAACTATGCTACAATGTATTATTGACCATTTATATTGGAGTGCTCTGATCTTTGGAGTAGGCTGTTCTTTTATGAAAATTATGGTTTGTGTTGTGTCAAAAAGGAA
Organism: Chiloscyllium plagiosum; assembly: GCF_004010195.1. Classification (NCBI taxonomy): domain Eukaryota; kingdom Metazoa; phylum Chordata; class Chondrichthyes; order Orectolobiformes; family Hemiscylliidae; genus Chiloscyllium; species Chiloscyllium plagiosum. Next base: position 51,801,843 of record NC_057724.1, read on the forward strand.
TTGTCATCTTTATGTATTCTTTTAAAATCAATTAAAAAATGATTTTACAATCACAACTTTTTTCAGGAGGATATTGTTGATGGGTAACATTTTTTGTTTACTTGGATTGTGTGGTTTTTAGAGCTGTAAATATTCTGTTGTAATTCTGTTTTTTTATATATTTAAAGAAAGCCTCTTCAAAAGACTGATATATGGGTAGTAGAGAGCTGTAAGGATTTTCAAAGCTGACTCACTGATATTGTTTTGATGTTAAAATTATCTCAGTATATTGTAAGGCCTGATTAGTGTGGCAGTACTGCTGAAGTGAAACCGTAGGTAGTCTCATATTCAAAGAGCACTTCGGTTCTGATTGAATAGGTGGAGTTGCTGAATGACCCATAACATCATGCCACTCAAATTTAAACCTAAAGCAAAATATTTTGGTTCTGTGCATGCAAGTTCATATTTGTACACTTGTCCAAAGAACCTGTATTTAAGTTCTTAAAATTATTGTAAGATCACTGCTGTGCACATTTGTAATCTTTTCAGTGGTAAACATAAAATATAAAGTCTCTGATTTCAATTATTCAGATTCCCCAGATTCTTGATTACTGTACCTTCAAAGCCTGTAACTTTCAGAAATATTTTATAAAGTGGATTGAAGTTAATTCTGTATTTTCCTCTTTTTTGTTTTAAAAGAGACTCAATGCTGACACTGACAGTCCTTCTTTAGACATGTTTTTGCTTCACTTTTGTTAGGGGACATTATATTTTATATTCATCAACATTAATGGAGTTGTTGAACCTCATCAGATGAAGGAATTGAATTAACTAGGTGCCAAAATAATACAGTCAGTGCTTCAGCTACTCTCAGCTCAAATTTGTAAATCAATTTATCATGTTGGCACATCTTCAGCGTCTAAGTTGATCTTTAAAACCTTTGAAAAATCTCTACAAAATAGGAGGTTGACTTCTACACCAAATATAAAAGTCAACCATGGATGGGTCACCATTTTGAAATGTCGACAGTATACATGTAAAGGTGGTCATGTCTTAAACTCCCCTGCATCTTTACAACATGTTTGATCTCTTTCATCCATTTAGAGTGTGTAAAAATATGCATCTTCGGAATGAAAAACTAACGCTGACTACATATGCAAGTATAGCATGTCATAGCTGAAAAACATCATTAATTTATACATCGTATATGCAAACCATGAATTTTGGGTATGGAAAAATATGATTGACGTGTTGGGTTGATTTACATGTTATAAATTTTGGTCATTTTGTTTATTCCTTAGAACTAATTCCTTTCCATTTACTTTTTCCCTTTTTTTAAAAAAAAGAAATATATCAATAAAAAGGGGTGAAAGAATGGTGAAGCTGAATGTAGAATTTTTCTAACTTCAGGACTTTTGAAAAGACACCAATGCGATTTAGTCTCCCAATTTATTTAATGCAGTATACATTGTTGGAAAGTAGTAAAAAAAAGTTTTAGTGCATTGAGAACTTTGGATTAATCCATTCTCATGCTCCCATTTCTAGAAGTTACTATTAATCAGCAAGCTTGAATATGGTGCTCGAATTAAAATTTCAATTCATACTGATTTCAGATAGCTTGATAACAAGCCTCTTATGGAGTTGAGTTGTAATTGTAGAGTAGACAAATGATATTGTATAACAGTCTGATGTTAATGTATTTTGATAGGCTCAATGTTAAATATGCTAAGAATATAAAATCACTGAACTTTGAATAGCTTCTGTTATGGCCCATTAAAACAAGTTACAGTTTGAACATCTGAATAATTTGTAATCATTATAAAATCTAAGAACTGGGATGAACAAGGGGAGTATATAGTTTTATTAAAATGTTAGAACAGACTTCTGTTTTGGAAATTTACATTACTATGTTATTTTCACAAGTAAACTCCAAGTTTCCTGTACCTTGCCATTTTTTCAGAGTTTTCCTTACAATAAAAGATGCCAAAGCTAAATGCCTACCTATAAAGAAGAATCATTTTAGAAAATAAATCTCCTTGGTCATATACATTCAACAAAAAAGATTTTCTAGCTTTCACAATGACTGAGTTTTCATTCCCTCCTAATTCGTATAGTAAATGCAGCAAGAACTGAGCATAGTGAGGCAATGTTTTAGTTAGCTTCTGTGCCTTTGGGTTGGGAGCAAGATGGGACAAGTTGTAACTGAGAATTTGGTATGTGCTGAGGTATTAATCTGAAGATTGCAAAAAATAACTGAAATACAACATCTTCAACAAGGAAATTGGCTGGAGAGAAAAATTAAATTGCCCCAGCTAATGACAAATTGTTCCCTAAAATGTTTTACCATTTTCTTGTAATACCATAATTTAAAAAAAAACAAATTGTGGCATTTGTGTCTTTCCAAAGAAAAAGTGCAGTTTGTGGCATTGTGATATTATCACTAGATTAGTTTTCTAGTGACTCAGGGAATTGCTCTTGGGACATGGATTCAAAGTCCTCTTTGGCAGAATTCAGTTTATCTGGAATTAAATCATCATGGCTGTGGAACACTTTGTCATATAACCTATTTGATTTACCAGTGTTCTTTAGGGAAGGAAATTCTGCCATTGTTCTCTGGACTGGCTTATGTCCAACTATAGATCCACAGCTGACAGGTTGACAGTCTTTTAAGTTGCCTAACAAGCCATTCTGATATATCCAGGTAGTAATTTACATAAAAGGAATGAAATTTGGACCACCCGGAAGCAACCAAAGCATCAAAAACGACATCAGGTCAAGCATAGGTAAGGACCACATGCTGACTTGCACGTAATACCCAACCACAACTGATGAATCAGTTCTCACCCATGTTGAACATCACCTGGAAGAAGGTTTGAGGGTGGTAAAGGCACAACTTATCCGGGTAACTTCAATCTCCCTGACCACAAGTTGCTTAGTTGCATCATTATTGATTGAGCAGGCTGAGACCTAAAGGGCAGAGCTGCTAGGTTTTGTCTACTGCAGACAGTGAAGGAACAAATGAGGGAAAAACATATTGACTGTATCCTCACCAATTTACCTGCCACAGATGCGTCTGTCTATGTGTCCGTATTAATAAAAGGATCACCACACAATCCTTGAGGAGATGAAGTCCTAACTTCACATGAAGATACCCTCCATCATACAGGGTGGCTCCACCACAATGCTGAATAGGATCGATTTTGAACAAATCTAGCAAGTCGATAATGGATATGCATGTGGTACTGTCGTCAGCAGCAGGAACAGAGTTGTATTCAACCACAATTTGTTACTTATTTATCTAACATATCCCTCACTCAACCAGTACAACTGAGACAGGAAATTAATCTGCTTCAATAAATAGTGGAAGATGACATACCAGGAGCAGCACCAGACATAACGAAACGTGTCAATCCAGTGAAACTACAACACAGACATACTTCAGTGAGGTAAGAGTGACAGCCCTTGACATCAAGGCTCTATTTGACCAGGTGTGGCATTAAGGAGCCCTATCAATTCTTGAATAAATCTGCAATAAGGGGCAAACCTGTACCCTGCACACAGGAAGATGGCTGTAATTGTTAGAGGTCTGTCGTCTCAGTGGCAGGATATTTCTGCAGGAATTCCTCGATAGTGTCTGCTGAAAAATCTTCAGTTGCTTCCATCAATGACCTTCCCTCCATCATAAGGTCAGAAGTGGAATGTTCACTGATGATTCCACTTGTTTGACATCATTTACGAATCCTTAGATACTGAAGCAGTCCATTTTCAAATACAAAATGATGTGGACAATTTCTAGGCTTGGGCTGACAAGTGGCAAGTAACATTCACGCCATACAAATGCTGGACAATGCCTGTCTCCAAGAAGAGACAATCTAACCACCACTCCTTGACATTCAATGGTGTTACCATCACTGAATTCCCCACTATCAAAATCACTGAGGTTACTATTGATGAGACTTAACTGGACTTGCTGTATAAACATGGGGACTACAACAATGAGGCTGGAAATACTCCGGTGAGTAACTCACCAAAGCCTGTCCATCAGTTACAATGGAGGAGTTAGGAGTGTGATGGAAGACTCCCCATTTGCCTGAATGGGTGTAGCCCCAACTACATTCAGGAAGATTAACACCATCCAGGGCAAAGTAGCCAGCTCGATTGGAACCACAGCCACAAGCATCTACTCCCATTACCACTGACGTTCAATAGCAGCAATGTGTACCTCCTACAATCAATTCACCAAAAGTCCTCAACAGCACCTTCCAAACCTATGACCACTTATTTCTAGAAGGACCAGAGCAACAGATACATGGGAATACTATGACCTGCAAGTTCCCTCCAAACCACTCACCATCCTGACTCGGAAATATGGCATAATTCCTTCACTGCTGGATTAAAAGTTTAGAATTACTTACTTTATGGTATTGTGGGTCAACCTACAACACATGGACTGCTGGATCAAGAAGTCAGTGGTTCAAGAAAACAACTCAGAACCCCCTTCTCAAGGACAACTAGGGACAGGCAAGAAATGCTGGTAATGCCCTTATCCCATGAATGAATATAAAGAGAGAACTTGCAAAAAGTATGCAATGTAACTATATCCACAACCAATCTATCAGATCTAAACTCTGCAGTCCTGCTAAATGCAAACATCAATGATGGGCATTTAATGACTAGAGAAGAGGCTTCACAAATATTCTCATCCTCAGTGATGAAGCACAGGCCACCACCAAAGTCAAGGCTGAAGGATATGCAGACATCTTCAGCCAGAAATGCCAGGTTTATGATTCATTTTGAGCTCATTCTGAGGTACCCAGCATCACACGTAAGCTTTCAGCCCTTTCCTTTAATTCCATGTGACATCAAATCATAGTTGAAGGCACTAGATACTGCAAAGTCTTTGATCACATTCTTGCAACAGTAGTGAAGACTTGTGCTCCAGAAATAGTCTCCCACACAGCCAAGGAGTTCCAATACAGTTGTGGCACTGACATTTACTTGACCATATCCTCTCCACAAAAAATGATAAGTCTAAATTGAACAATTACTGTCCCGACTCAATCATTCGCAAAATATAAGGGTGTGTCACTGACTATGCTACCAAACAACAGATACACTGATGTTCAGTTTGAGTTTGATCAGGACAACTCAGCTCCTGACTTCATTACAGCCTTGGTCAAAAAATGGGCAAAAGAGTTGAAATTCAGAGGGGAGATGCAGGTCATTGTACTTGACATCAAGGCAACATTTGAGTAAGTATGGCATCAAGGACCCTTTGCAAAACTCAAACCAATGGGAATTAAGGAAAACATTTGGCTGATTGTAGTCATGTTTGTTGTTACTGGACGCCAATCATCTCAGCGATGGGATATCACAAGTTCCTCTAAGTAGTGTCATGGGCTCAACCATTTTCAATAGCTTGATCAACGACCTTTCTTCTATCCAAAATGCCACGTATGGGGATGTTTGATTGCATAAATCTTCAACGTCATTCCCAACTCCTCAGATACTGAAGCTGTCTGTTTTCAAATACAGCATCACCTGAACAACATTCAAGCTTCATCTTATAAATTGCAAGTAACATTTGTGTCACATAATACATAGCAATGACCAACTTTAACGAGAGAACACAACCATGGATGCTTGAAATTCAATCGTATTATCATCATTTAACCTCCACTAGCAATATTCTGAGGTTTACTATTGACCAGAAACTAAACTGGACTAGTTGAATAAATACTGTGGCTACAAGAGCAAGTCAGAGGCTGGAAATTATTTTGTGAGGAACTCATTTGCCCTGACAAAACCGATCTACAAGGCACAGATCAAGAGTGTGATTGAATATTGTCCACTTTCCTGGATGATTACAACCCCAACAAAAGTAAGTTTGCCTTTATCCTGGACAATAATAGAAAAACAAAATATGGCATATGTTGGAAGTTGAAATAAAAACAAATTGCTGAAAAAACTCAGCATATCTGGCAGAATCTGGGAAAGAAAGCAGAGTTAACATTTCAGGTCCAGTGTCTCTTCAGAACTTCAAGGTACCCAAGTCCCCTGTTCTGAAGAAGGGTCACTAGACTTTATACAATACAATACAGCACAAGAACAGACCTTTCAGTCCACCAAAACTGCAGCGATTCCTAAACCTTATTTAAACCCATTACTTATTGTCCATATGTGATATCTATCCCTCTATTTGCCTCACATTCATGCGTCTCAAACGTTGCTAATGTGCCTGCTTCCATGACCTCCACTGGCATTGTGTTCCAAGCGCCCACTACCCTTTGTATGCTAAATTTTCCCTGACTTCTCCCCTGACTTGTCCCCTCTTCCCTTGAACTTGTGCCATCTTGCAGTTGATCTTTTCACCCTGTGAAAAAACCTCTGACTATCCACCCTATCTATGCCTCATAATTTTGTAGACCGTTATCATATCACACCTCACCACCCATCTTTCCACTGAAAACAATCCAATTTATTCGACATCTCATAACCAAAATCGTTCAGACTAGGCAACATCCTGATAATCCTCTCTGCACTGTCTCCTAAGCATCCATGTTCTTCTGAAGGTGTAGCAGTCAGAACTCCATGCAATATTCTAAATATGGTCTCACTGAAGTTTTGTACATCTGTAACCTAACTTGCCAACTTTTATATTTAATGCCCTGGCTGATGATGGCAAGCATGCTGTGTATCTTCTTGACCACCTTGCCCACGTGTTGCCACTTTCGGGGATCTGTAGACCCGTATGCCCAAATCCCTCTATGTCAATGTTCCTAAGGGTTTTTTCATTTACTGTATAATTGACACCTGACCTTCCAAAATGCATCACCTCACATTTATCCAGATGCAATTCCATCTGCCATTTCCCTGTCCAAATCCGCTATCTATCTGTATCCTATAATATTCTTTGACCATCCTCTTCACTGTCTGCAACTCCAACTATTTTTGTTATATGCAAACTTACAAATCAGATCATCTACCTTTTTCCTCCAGATCATGTATGTACGTTACAAACAACAACAGTCCCAGCATTGGTCCCTGTAGAACACTACTAGTTATTGATCTCCATTCCAAAAAACACCCTTCTACCACTACTCTGCTTTCTATCATAGAATACCTACGGTGTAGAAACAGGCCATTTGGTCCAACAAGTCAACACCAACTCTCTGAAGAGTAATCCACCCAGACACCTTCCCTTACACTTATCCCTGATTAATGCACCAAACCTACACGTCCCTGAATGCTATGGGCAATTTAGCATAATCAATTCACCTAATCTGCACATCTTTGTCTAGTGGGAGGAATCCAGAGCACCCAGAGGAAACCCATGCAGACAGAAGGAGAATGCGCTAACTCCACACAGGTGCCTGAGGTTGGAATCTAACCCAGGTTCGTGACACTGTGAGGTAGCAGTGCCAACCAATGAGCCACCGTGCAACCCTATGAATAAGCCAGTTTTGTCTCCAACTAGCTAGCTCACCCCACGTCCCATGAGACTCCACCTTGTGTACCAGCTTGCTATGAGATACCTTATCAAACACCACTGTAATCATTGCCTTCATATTTTTATATGTTTGTATAAGATATCCTCATTCATCTAAATTCCAATGAGTATAATACCAATCTATTCAATCTCTTGTAAACCATTCAACTCCAGAATCAACCTACTGAACCCCCTCCAGTACCAGTACATCCTTTCCTGAGAAAGGAGACCAAAACTACACACAGTACTCCAGGTGTAGCGTCACTAGCACCCCATACAGCCGCAGGATAACCTCCCTATTTTTAAACTAAAGCAATTTTTTTAAGAGCCAAGATTACAGTAGTGCTGGAAAAGCACAGCAGATCAGGCAGCATCCGAAGAACAGGAAAATCAACCTTTCAGGCAAAAGACCAAAATGTTGATTTTCCTCTTCCCTGATGCTGCCTGACCTGCTGTGCTTTTCCAGCACCACTCTAATCATGATCCTAATCTGCAGTATCCATCTCTGCCTAATCTTTTTTAGTCCAAAGTAAAATAAGAGATCTGGTCATTATACAAGACACACTGCAACAACTCACCACACTTGATTTTGCAATGTTGTCCAAACCTGTAACCTCTACCATCAAGTAGAACCAGTGTAGCAAATATTCCCCTTGCTAATCGTACATCATTCTGACTTGGAACTGTATTTGATTTCCTTCACTGTAACTGGATCAAAATTCTGGAACTCTGTCCCTAACAGCATGGACTTCAAATCATTTCATAGACTTCAGGAGGCAGTTCACTGCCACCTTCTCTCGGGCAATTAGGAAAGGATAATAAATGCTGGTCTAGTCAGCTATGCCCACAATGCTGTGATTTTTTTTATTTTAAAAAGATATATTTAAGTGGCCAGCAAAAATAAATGCTGGCCAGCAGGCAATACCCACATCCCATGAAAGTAAAACAAATAAAATCAATGCAAAATGTAGTGAAGATGCAGAATTTTGAAAATGCTGAAGTTTTTTTTAACCAGCATGTAAAAAGCTCAACAAGTGAAGGGACTGTTCTGGTTTTAGAAAATGAAGCTGCATATGGGGTTTCAGTGTGATGGTAACTAGTTAATGGTCACAGTTGTTCAGTTAAATTTAATGTAGTTCTGGAAAAGAGCAATGATAAAGAGAGAAGAAAGTTTTAAATTGGGGTAAGACCCAATTTTGATGAGTTGTGGTGTGAAGTGAACTGGAAAAACTACTTAAAAGCAAATCAGTATCAGAGATATGAATATACTCAAGTTGGTGACACAGTGCCAAGAGAAGAAAAGGAAAAGTAAAGGAGACCTTGGATCCTCATTTTCCAATCCTCTACAGCTACAGGTCAAAGGACTGCTAATGTGGCATTGTTTAAAAAGAGAGGAAAGGGTACAGTACAGGTCACTTCTACCTCAGAAGAGATTTTAATGATCCAAAAATATGAAACCTTTTCTCATACACCAGCTCCTCAGCCATGCATTCATCTGCTCTATCCTCCTATTCCTACCCTCACTAGCTCGTAACACCGGGAGTAATCCAAATATTACTACTCTCGAGGATCTTTTTAAATTCCTGCCTAACTTTATATTCTCCCTTCAGAATCTCAACCTTTTCCCTTCCTATCTCGTTGGTTCCAATGTGTACAATGACCTCGTGCTGGGCCCTCTCCCCCTTGAAAACATTCTGCACCTTCTCTGAGACATCCTTGATCCTGGCACCAGGGAGGCAACACACACCATCCTGATTTTTGGCTACTGGCCACAGAAACATTAATCTGTCCCTTGGACTAGAGACTCCCCGAACACAATCGATCTCTTGGAACACGATGTACCCCTCATTGCACTAGAACCAGTCTCGAAACCAGAAACTTGGCCGTTTGTGCTACATTCCCTGAAAATCCATCACCCCCTACATTTTCCAAAACAGCATACTTTTTTGAAATAGGGATAAGCACAGAAGACCGAGGAGAAAGTGAGGGCTGCAAATGCTGGAGATCAGATGCTGGAGATTAAATAAGCACAGAAGACCCCTGTACTACCTCCCTACCTCTCCTACCTTTCCTGGAGTTAACCCATCTATGTGAAGAAGGACGGATTGCACTTGAATTGGAAGGGGTATAGTATACTGGTAGGGAGACTTGCGAGAGCTACTCGGGAGGATTTAAGCTAGTAAGGTGATTGTTGGGGGTGAGTTTAGGACCCAGGGAGATTGTGAGGAAAGAGATCAATTTGAGACTGATACAGTTGAGAAAAGAAGCGAGTCAAACAGGGCAGGCAGGGACAAAGCAGAGAACAAGGTAGGACTGATAGATTAAACTGCATTTATTTCAATGCAAGAGACCTAATAGAGAAGGCAGATGAACTTGGCATGATTAGGAACATGGGACTGGGATATCATAGCAATTATAGAAACGTGACTCAGGAATGGCACCTTAATGTTCCAGGCTACAAATACTACAGGAAGGACAGAAAGGGAGGCAAGAGAGGAGGGGGAGTGGTGTTTTTGATAAAGGATAGCTTTATTGCTGTACTGAGCGAGAATATTTCTGGAAATACATCCAGGGAAGTTATTTGGGTGGAACTGAGAAATAAGAAAGGGATGATCACCTTCTTGGGATTGTACTATATACCCTCTAATAGTCAGAGGAAAATTGAGAAACAAATTTATAAGGAGATTTCAGTTATCTGTAAGAATAACAGGGTGGTTATGGTAGGGGATTTTAACGTTCCAAACAAAGACTAGAACTGCCATAGTGTTAAGGGTTTAGATGGAGAAGGATTTGTTAAGCATTTGGCAAATAGAGTTAAGGAGAATCCAAAGAGTTTTTACAGATACATTAAAGACAAAAGGGTAACGAGGGAGAGAATAGGGCCCCTCAAAGATCAGCAAGGTGGCCTTTGTGCGGAGCCGTAGGAGATGGGGCAGATACTAAATGAGTATTTTGCATCAGTGTTTACTGTGGAAAAGGACGTGGATGATATAAAATGTAGGAAAATAGATGGTGACATCTTGGAAAATGTCTATATTACAGAGGAGGAAGTGTTGGATGTCTTGAAATGCATAAAAGTGGATAAATCCCCAGGACCTGATCAGGTGTACCCTAAAACTCTGGGAAGCTAGGGAAGTGATTGCTGGGCCTCTTGCTGAGATATTTGAATCATCGGTAGTCACAGGTGATGTACCGAAAGTCTGGAGTTGGCTAATGTGGTGCCGCTATTTAAGAAAGGTGGTAAGGACAAGCCAGGGAACTATAGACCAGTAAGCCTGACATCGGTGATGGGAATGTTGTTGGAGGGAATCCTGAGGGACAGGAAGTACATGTATTTAGGGACTGATTAGGGATAGTCCACATGGCTTTATGCATGGGAAATCATATCTCACAAACTTGATTGATTTTTTTTGGAGAAGTAACAAAGGCGATTGATGAGGGCAGAGCATGGACATGATCTATATTGGCTTCAGTGAGGCATTCGACAAGGTTCCCCATTGGAGACTGGTGAGCAAGGTTAGATCTCATGGAATACAGGGTGAAGTAGACATTTAGATACTGAACTGGCTCGAATGTAGAAGACAGAGGATGGTACTGAAGGCCTGTGATCAGTGGGGTGCCGCAAGGATCGGTGCTGGGTCCACTACTTTTCGTCATTTATACAAATGATTTGGATGTAAGCATAAGAGGTATTGTTAGATGACACCAAAATTGGAGGTGTAGTGGACAGCAAAGAAGGTTACTTAAGATTGCAATGTGATCGTGATCAGATGGGCCAATGGGCTGAGAAATGGAAGATGGAATTTAATTTAGATAAACGTGAGGTGCTGCATTTTGGGAAAGCAAATCTTCGCAGGACTTATACACTTAATGTAAGGTCCTAGGGAGTGTTTTCTGAACAAAGAGATCTTGAAGTGGATGTTCATAGCTCCTTGAAAGTAGAGTTGCAGTTACATAGGATAGTGAAGAAGATGTTTGGTATGCTTTTCTTTATTGGTCAGACTATTGAGTTAATGACTTGGGTGATCATGTTGTGGCTGTACAGGACATTGGTTAGGCCACTTTTGGAATATTGTATGCAATTCTGGTCTTCTTCCTATCAGAAGAATGTTGTGAAACTTGAAAGATTTACAAGCATGTTGCCAGGGTTGGAGGATTTGAGCTTTAGGGAGAAGTTGAATAGGGTAGGGCTGTTTTACTTGGAGCGTCGGAGGCCGAGGGGTGACCTTATAGAGATTAATAAAATCATGAGGGGCATGCATAGGGTAAATAGACAAGATCTTTTCTCTGGGGAGGGGAGTCCAGAACTAGAAGGCATAGGTTTAGGGTGAGAGAAGAAAGATATAAAAGAGGTCTAAGGAGCAATTCTTTCAGGCAGAGAGTGGTGTATGTGTGGAATGAGCTGCCAGAGGGACTGGTGGAGGCTAGTATAATTACAACATTTATAAGGCATCTGGATGGTTATAGGAATAGGAAGGGTTTGGAAGGATATTGGCTGGGTGCTGGCAGGTGGAACTAGAGTATGTTGTGATATCTGGTCGGCATGGATGAGTTGGACTGAAGGGTCTGCTTTCGTGTTGTACAACTCAATGACTCCATTACTGTAAGTAATTACAGGCCAGTTCGCTGAGCCTCAGTTGTGGGCAATTGATTGGAAAGATTGAGTATTACTACATATCATCATTAAAGTAAGTGAAGATTAATCAAGGACATTCAGCATATATATATATGTTAAAAGAGATGGCCCAACCTGACTAGCTTGCAATCTGGAGAGTTGTGAGATAATGGGAGAAAGGCAGACAGACAAGGGAAATCACAGTACGTAGAATTCTGGGAAGTGTAGTTGAATGCCTTGGAATATATGTCCACAAATCCTTGAAAGTAGCAGGATAGATAGATAAAGAGTTTTAAAAGGTTCGAAGGGTAGCTTCTCTTCATACTCAATGCATAGCGTATAGGATTGTATAATACATCACTTAGATCACAGTTGGAACACTGCCCCACTACAATCCAGAAAGGAATAATTCACTAGGGAGTGTATAGAAGAGATTTATGAGAAAATTGAGAATTTTAATTATGAGGAAATATTTGATTGTGTACTGTTATGTAGTGTACCTGGACTTTCAGAAAGCTTTTGATAAAGTCCTACACAGGAGGTTAGTGAGTAAAATTCAGGTGCATGATATTGTGGGCAAAGTACTAGATTGGATTGAAAATTGGTTGGCTGATAGGAAACAAAGGGTAGTGATAAACGGCTCCATTTCGGAGTGGCAGGCAGTGACCAGTGGGGTACCGCAGGGATCCGTGCTGGGACCACAGCTTTTTACAATATATGTTAATGATATAGAAGATGGTATCAGCAATAACATTAGCAAATTTGCTGATGATACAAAGCTGGGTGGCAGGGTGAAATGTGATGAGGATGTTAGGAGATTACAGGGTGACCTGGACAAGTTAGGTGAGTGGGCAGCTGCATGGCAGATGCAGTTTAATGTGGATAAATGTATGGTTATCCACTTTGGTGGCAAGGACAGGATGGCAGATTACTACCTCAATGGAATCAATTTAGGTAAAGGGGCAGTACAGAGAGATCTGGGTGTTCTTGTACACCTGTCAATGAAGGCAAACATGCAGGTACAGCAGGTAGTGAAGAAGGCTAATAGCATGCTGGCCTTCATAACAAGAGGAATTGAGTATAGAAGCAAAGAGGTGCTTCTGCAGCTGTACAGGGCCCTGGTGAGACCACACCTGGAGTACTGTGTGCAGGTCTGGTCTCCAAATTTGAGGAAAGACATTCTGGCTATTGAGGGAGTGCAGCATAGGTTCACGAGGTCAATTCCTGGAATGGCAGGATTACCGTACACTGAAAGACTGAAGCGACTCGGCTTGTATACCCTTGAGTTTCGAAGACAGAGAGGGGATCTGATTGAGACGTATAAGATTATGAAAGGATTGGACACTCTAGCAGCAGGAAACATGTTTCTGCTGATGGGTGAGTGCCGAACCAGAGGACACAGCTTAAAAATACGGGGTAGACTTCTTCACCCAGAGAGTGGTGGCTGTGTGGAATGCTCTGCCCCAGAGGGCAGTGGAGGCCCAGTCTCTGGATTCATTTAAGAAAGAGTTGGATAGAGCTCTCAAAGATAGTGGAATCAAGGGTTATGGAGATAAGGCAGGAAGAGGATACTGATTAGGAATGATCAGCCATGATCATATTGAATGGCGGTGCAGGCTCGAAGGGCTGAATAGCCTACTCCTGCACCTATTGTCTATTGTTATTTTCTTCGCAGTGGAGGAGGTAGAAGGGAGATTTAGTTCACGTATTTGAAATTATGAGGGACACAGATAAAGTTGATGTCTACTTCCTCTAGCTGAGATGTCATTAGCCGGGGCATAAACTTAGAGTAATTGGAAGGCTTACAGGAGAATTGAGGACATTTTTCACAGAGAGTGACAGCATAAACACAATTTGTGCCATAAATTTTCATCTTCAAGTTAAAAAAAAAGTTTTATTCTAATTTGTGTCATTGTAAGACACAGCAGAACCCCAACAAAAATAGCAGATATGTCATTTGAGGCCTTACTTATTTAGTGATTTTCAATTCCAGGTCCAAATTCCATGGCTCTAGAAAACCAATACTTAAAGAGGTAAAAATTGTTTTCAAACCAAATCTAAATGAATAGAAGTGATTAAAGGAAGCCACATGTCAGAAAATTATTGGAGATGTTTTGATCTCAGATGATGATGGACAAGCCGCAGTTGGATTAAAATGGTGGAGCAGAGGAGTGGGTGAGGGAGGTTGCCATGGTAGACAGCCGGCATCACCAAGAAGAGCAGATGAAGTTCGGACCTATGGAACACAGTCAGAAACAACTAGATTCATTGGAGCTGATTGGAATTGATGTTTGCTCTACTGCAGAGAAAGGAGCTGTTTGATGAGTTTCTGACAAGTGGTTAAGGTCTTTCTATTCTTAAATTTTAATGTGGTATAAATTTGGTAGTAAAGTTAACAACATATTTTAGTTTAGTTTAGTTTGTGTGTTTAATGAATAAGGTAAGGGTCTCTGCTATATACTTAATGTTCTTTTAACGAGAAGAAGTAAACAGAAAGAGAGTAATTTAAGGTTAGATCATGACAAGGCAGCTTGGCCCAGCGGAATACAGGTAGGAACTCAGAGATAATTCAGGGTGACCATCTGTGCTGCAAGTGTCTCCAATTACAGCTACTAGAAACATATTTTCCAGGGCTGGAGTAGCTAGCAGGAGTCACTATGGAGTATATGCAAAGCTGAGAGTCTTGTGGATAGCAAATACAGCATAGGAAGAAAGGTGATAGGTGGGCCGCCAGACCAAGTGAAAGTACCAGTCAAGTAGTGCAGGAATCCCCTGGGATCATTTCTGGGAGCATTTTCCATTTTGGATGAAGTTGGAGGAAAAGATTTCTCAAGGGAAGGAAGCAAAAACCAAGTCTGTGGCTCCAAGAGAGGCCACTACACAGGAAGGGAGAAAAAAATAGAGTGCAAGAGCAATAGAATGTAGTTTAAGCAGAGCAGGTAGACATTTTTGCAGCTGCAGGTGTGAAATCAGAATGATATGTTGCCTCCCTAGTGTCAGAGCCAAGGATATTCTATTTTGGAATACTGAGGGAGGTGAGGGACAAAATTGTTGGGGCCTTGCACAAAATCTTTCTATCTTTTTTAGTCACTGGCAAGGTCCCAGAAGACGGGAGAATATCCAATATTGTTTGTTGTTTAAGAAGGGCAACAGGGATAACCAGTAAATTACAGGTAGGGAAATTATTGGAGAAGATTCTTAGGGACAGGTTTTATTTACACTTGAAAAATGTGGACTTATTAGTAATAGGCAGCATTGCTTTGTGTGGGAGAGATTGTGTCTCACACACTTGATTGAGTTTTTTGAGGAAGTGATAAAGATGATTGGTGAAGGTAGAGCAGTGAGTGTTGTCCATGTGGACTTTAGCAAGACCTTTGACAGGGCCCCTGTGTCAGACTGATACATAAGGTGAAGTCACATGGGGTCAATGGAGAACTGGCTTGGTCATAGAAGACAGAGATTAGCGGTGGAAGGGTATTTTTCAATGTTGGGACCTCTGTTGTTTGAAATGATTTGGAGGAGAATGTAGGTGGTTTGATTAGTAAATTTGCAGCTGACACAAAGAGGGAGCTGCGGATGGTGAGGAGGATTGACAGAGGTTACATCACGATATAGATTGGACGGAGAAATGGCAAATGGAGTTTAATCTGGACAAATGCAAGATGATACTTTTCGGATGGTCTAATGCAGGGGGGAAGTGTGCAGTAAATGGCAGAACCCTTAACATACAGAGGGAACAATGTGTACAGGTCCACAGTTCCCTGAAAATGGCAGTACAAATGGATAAGGTGGTTAAGAAGGTACGTGGCATATTTGTTTTCATCAGTCTGACCGTATAATATGAAAGTTGGCAAGTCATGTTGCAGCTGAATAGAACTATACTCAGGCCACCTTTGGAATATTGTGTATTGTCCTGGTCGTCACATGACCAAAAGGATATGGAGACTTTGGAGAGGGTACAGAAAAGATTTCCAAGGATGTTGCTTGCTTTGGAGCATATTAGCTCTGAGGAGAAAGGATAGAATGGACTCTTTTTTTTCCCAGGGTAGAAATGTCACTTATCAAGATACAGAGGTTTCAGGTAAAAGGGGGACATTTAAAGGAGATTAGAAATTTTTTTTATGCAGAGGGTGGTAAGTGCCGGGAATGCACTGCCAGTGAAGTGGTAGAAGCAGACATAATATTAACGTTTAAGAGACATCTTGACAGATATATAGAGAATAGAGGGATATGGACTGGGTAGAGGCAATAGGTTTTTAGTTTCAAAAAGCAGAATGTCGGTGCTATGTTTCTATGTTGTACTATTCTTTGATACCACTAAATGATTGCAGGACATTCTGAATTGGAAAGTAGAACAGCCAGAATTTGTGGTCCATGCAGATACTAACAATGTAGGTAAAAAGTGGAATGGGATCCTGCAAGCAGAATATCAGGAGTGAGGGAATAAATTAAAAAGTAGAACCCAAAAGTAATAATTTTAGGATTACTCCCAGTGCCATATGCTAATGAGGTCAGGAATACATAAATGAACTGGATGAACACATGACTAGAGGTCTGATGTGGTAAGGAGGAATTTAGATTCTTGAGGCACTTGGATGGATTCTGGTGAAGATGGGATTTGTACAATCTGGACAAGTTGCATTATTAGGATCAATGTCACTCACTAATGCAGTGGGGAGAGGGTTTAAACTAGAGTGGCGTGGAGTGGGAGATGAAAGCCAAAACAAAGATGAAAATGAAAGTCAGAAAAATAGGAGACAAAAGTGGAAGGCAAAAAGAGGGGCTGGTGATGAACACAATTGGAATATAAAATAGAATGTCAAAGGAGAAATAAACATACGATGTTAGAATGCCCGAAGCATTCACAGTAAGGTGGATGAATTTACAAACAAAGAGTTAAATAGGGATATGACGTAACTGTGATTATGGAGACATGACTGTGAGGTGACCAAGACTGGCTTTTTAGGAGGTCAGGTAAAACAGAAAAGGAGGTGGCATTGTCATTGAAATACAGAACGAGTGCAATAGTGAGAAAGGATATTGGTGTAGGAAATCTGTATGTGAAATCAATCTTAGTAGAGCTGAGAAGCAACAGGAGGAGAAAACAAAGTAAGACTTGACTATAGGCTTCCAAACAATAGTGATGAGGTGGGGAATGGCATTAAAGAGGAGCATGCAACAGGGATGCTACAATAAACATTGATGATTTAAATCTATGCGTAGACTGGCATAGCATATTAGCAATAGTACTGTGGTAAATAATTTCCTGTTATGTGTACAAGATGGACATTTAGACCAGTACTTTGAAGAACCAACTAAGAAGCAGGCTATTCTAGATTTGGTTTTGTTGAATGTGAGCGATCCTTTAGGAAAACTGACGAGAACATGATAGATTTCTTCATTGGTTATGGACCACTTCACTTTGTATCCCAGGGTCCTAAATCTGATCAAAGGAAACTGCAAAGGTATGAGGGAATACGTTGGTTGTGATACACTGTGTAACTTCATTACATTTGCTGACAGTAGATAGGCAATGATTAATATCTAAGGAGTGAATAGACAAAAGAATGCAAAAGGAAAAGTCACCCAACCATGTTTAACAATATAAATTACGGATGCTATTGGATCCAAGGAACAGTAATATAAAGTTGCTCAGGAAAATAGCATGCCTGATGACTAGGAGCTGTTAGAATTCAGTAATTGAATACCAAGAGATTGATTAGGAGGGAAAATAACAGTAGGAGAGTAAATTTGCAAAAAAACATAAATGCAGACTTTGAGAGCTTCTATAACTATGTAAGATGAAAAAGGTTAATGAAAACAAAAGTCTGAAATGGGAAAATTGATAATGGAAAACAAATAGATAGCAAAGCAATTAAAATACTACTTTTGTTCAGTCTTCTGATGGTACTGTGCCTTTAAGAAAGATGTGTTATATACTGTTACTCTTACAGAGACGGGTTGCCACAGTGATGCCCGAATGTCTGATTCAGTCACACTGTTGGTAAACAGCTTGGGATTATCCCTAAGTGGGTTTTTTTTGAGACAAAAGAAGCATAAATAGCTGGGGTTAGGCTCACACAAAGACCCAGGAAGGTTTTTGCTTTCAGTTACTGAGAAGGTTCTGCTGCTGCTGAACTAACAGCTTGAGTTCTCTGCTGCTAGAGTCTGAGAAGGAAGGCTTCCTCTCAGAAATTAAAAAAAGGGAGACTTTTCCTTTCAATATTTCATTTTGCTGGGCTGGAAAGGTACAGCAAATAAGAACCATAACTGTTCTGCTAAATTGCCTTGCCAAGGATGTATTTATGGGATGCTGCCTATCTTTGAACTATTGATGATTAGTGGTTAAATTACAGAGTCATAGAGTCATTGAGATGTACGGCACGGAAATAGACTCTTCAGTCCATCTCGTTCATGCTGACCAAATATTCCAACCCAATCTAGTCCCACCTGCCAGCACCTGGCCCAAATCCCTCCAAATCCTTCCTATTCCAATACCCATCCAGATGCCTTTTAAATGTTGCAATTGGACTAACCTCCACCACTTCCTCTGGCAGCTCATTCCATACACGTACCACCCTCTGCGTGAAAACGTTGCCCCTTAGGTCTCTTTTATATCCTTTCCCTCGCACTCTAAACCTATGCCCTGTAGTTCTGGACTCCCCCACCTCAGGGAAGACACTTTGTCTATTTATCCTATCCATGCCCCTCAGGATTTTATAAACCTCTATAAGGTCACTGCTCAGCCTCCGACGCTCCAGGGAAAACAGCCAGGGAAAATATCTTATTGAGTATTTCAGGAGAATTAGTTATGCTTCTTTATGTTTGTATTTTAATCATATTGAAAATGTGTTGCTGGAAAAGCGCAGCAGGTCAGGCAGCATCCAAGGAGCAGGAGAATCGACGTTTCGGGCATGAGCCCTTCTTCAGGAATGAGGCCTCATTCCTGAAGAAGGGCTCATGCCCGAAACATCGATTCTCCTGCTCCTTGGATGCTGCCTGACCTGCTGCGCTTTTCCAGCAACACATTTTCAGCTCTGATCTCCAGCATCTGCAGTCCTCATTTTCTCCCTGAAGATTTTAGTCATGTTGTAAGATTAAAGTGTGTTTTGCTTAAAGCCTAATGGTGGACTAATCAAACCATGCTTGGAACACAGCACCTTACACTTGCATTTAAATAAACATCAAAATTAGAGCGTTGTTGATCACCTCACAATATTTTGAGGAAGTGGGGGGGCGGAGCAGGGTTGGTCTAGTCCATAACAGTCTTCACAGAAGAAGATACAAATAACTTCCCAGAAATGCTGTAAAAGCAAGGGCATTTAGGAAGGAAGACTTGAATTAATATTTATAAAGAAAAACAGTGCCTGAGAAAGTACTGGGGCTGAAATGTAATAAATCCCCAATGCCTGGTAATCTAAATTCCATCTATCCTTCACATTCAATCCAAGTACTGTAATAGTAATATATTATAAATCTTCAGCATTAAAAAATCTCAATCAGTTAGGAACCTTCATCAGGCCATGGTAAACTTGCAGTATAGGCTGAAGCACTTATTTGCTCCTTTTGTTTTTTTTACTTCTGCCCACATGGCCTCATTTAATTATCCTGTGAAGATATTATTCATCCTCACAACTAAAATGAATTCCTTGATCATTGTTATGACAACCCTTCCTCTCCTCATCCCTTCCCCATCTTATCTGAATATCCTATAACCAGGAATATTGAGCTGCCAATCCTGTCTATATTTCAGGCAAGTTTCAGTCATAGCAATGATATCATACTTCCACATGCCCATCTATGCTCTCAGATGATCTGTATTATCAGGCTCCTTGCATTAACATATATTCCATTTAGCCTTACTATACTCACTTATTATCAAGTCTATGTTTTCCTGTCTTTCAGACTCACACACTCATACTTTAATTTCTAATTCCATCTCAGCCTCTCCTCCATCTGAACTTGTTGTCAGCCATTCCCATGCAAATCTAGTTTAACTCCACCCAACAGCATGAGTAAACCCTACCATAAGGATGTTGGTCAGTTCCGGTTTGGATGTTATACATTTTGTACAGTTTTCTCTCAGAAACAATCCCAATGTTTCATGAATCCAAAGTCCTCCCTCCTGCACCATCTCTCCAGCCATGCATTCATCTGCTGCATCCTATTCCTGTTCTAGTTGCTGTGAGGCACTGGGAATAATACCTTTGAAGTCCTGTTTTACAATTTCCTATGTAATTCCTTAAGGTCTACCTGCAGGATCTCATTTCTTGTTCTTCCCAAATTAGTGGTCCCACCGTGGGCCATGAGCTCTGGTTGCTCATCCTCCTCACTTCAGAAAGTTCTGCAGCCATTTCATAACGTTCTTGATCCTGATACCTGTGACTCAGCGCATCAATCTGGAGTCAGATCTGTGCCACAATTGTGCCAGCCTACTCCCCTCACTAAGTAACCTTCTATCAATATTGCCTTTCTGCTTTTATTGACTCTCAACGTTCACTATGATTGATTAATTAAGCCTAGGTGTGGAAAGAAAAAAAAATTCTAGGAGATTCTGGAATTGACAGCTGTAAGCATGGAGAAGACATTTTGAAGCACTGTGAATAAATTCCTGTTACACACTGATATGTCATCTCAGAAATAACTCAGCTGATATAACAGGATACCTTAAAGTTAATGGAAGTTAAGTTAATTTAGAAAATACCAAAGATTCATTAAAAGCTACACAGTGACTCACAATGTATGACAGGTATTGAAAAAAATAATTTGCACCATTATTCACTCTAGAAGATGATATATAACTGACATCTTCAATGAGTATTTTGTTGCAAATCCAGATTGTATCCACCAGAGAATCCTTAAGGAGAAGAAATAGATTCAAGATACAGATAAGAGTTAGCATCCTTTTTTGCTGTAAATGTATATGAGTTATCTCATTAATAGATAATCAAATAATATTCAAATGGAGAATATTTGAATAATAAAATTTCCAAATAGTTTTACACTGGTAATTTTTTTTGTGTCTTATATGTTTTCAGATGAAGATAAACAATTCTGTTTCTGTTTTATCACACTTCATACATGACCTATCGTCCATTTCACATCTATGATTGATTTTGGAGATGCATATGGTCCACATAACTATATTTGCTTTTAAAAAATTGAAATTTATACTACACATCAGTTCGGATCACTCAGTAGATTTGTCAAATTTACATGTACGAAATCTGCCATTCTGTTAAAGTTAGGCCTGTTGAAATTTGAAATTAATAATTCAAAAATTCAAGTATTCAACAAAACATTTGTTTCTACCAACAGTTGAAAACTTATGAAACTGTGTCCATTGTTGCTATGGTTTTACCACAGAGAGTCCAATACCAATTATGTTTTTTTATAACGTTGAATTCCGCTGCCCTTTGCTATGGTCCCAAGTTCTGCTACTATACCAGAATACAAAGAAACATCTGTGAATTAGATCCTCATAGTTCATAGTCTTTCCTTCAATTTCTCCAACGCTGATGCACTATTTGGTTCATCGCTTGGTGGAAAAGCGATAAGCTTTTCCACCAAGAGTATGGTGAAATTCATTCGATACAATGTGTTCAAGTTACGTTCACATATTGTGGCAAAACTAGAGAACACACAAAGTCTGGTTGACTTGGTGAACTTCATGTAGAAATATAAATTTATTCTGCAATCAGTCCTGGCATCTGAGACCAGATGACAGCTGGTGTGGAAAAGGAAAAACTTGCTGCTGTTCTTTTGTTAGCTCACAGTAGGGGAGATTTTCCTCTGTTAATCAAACCAAAGTTTGTTGTCATTATGATGGTGAAAGTGTTGCCATTCACCCTTATTGGTCCTTTTCTTTCGACTTTAGTTTTCAACATTACAACAGTGACTATGTTGAAAAAAAAACCACACTAAATTTAGCTGCAAAGTGCTTTGAGATATCCAGTGGTCATGAAAATTACAAGTCTCACTTTTCTCTCAAGCTGACAACAGCTTATGGAAGCTGCATATGTTCAGTTAAATGCAGAAAATCAAGTTGCTGTCAATGATTCAACACTCATCCATAGAGTGCACATTTGGAGTTTGTGTAGACTGCCTTCAGTTAAAAATCATTAAACTGATGGAAACATTCCCTTTTCTATTTTAATATTGCTGTCCAACCTGCAAACTCCACCTCCAAAAAGTTTTTGTTAAAGAGGCATTATTGAGTTTAGCAACACTAATTAATAACTATGTACAACTAAACTTTGAAAGACTCCTTTCATATTTGTGTAATGCCACTTTTTCAATTGTAATATTTTCATTAATTTTCAATATTTTTAAAGTTTGTTGGTTTTTTTGTCAAGACTCTAAAATGTATATTACAATCATTTGTGTTGCTCTTCTAAAATGTAATTGTGAAAATGAAACATAATTGTTAAAGCCCTCACTGATTTTTCATTAATTTAGTATTTTTAATCAATTTTGGTTTGGAAGTGTGAACTGAGATTTGTGAGTCAAAGATAACTTTTGGACTGTAGGTAACAGCTTCTGTTAAAAGGAGGACAGCTCAAACAAGCTTTTGTTTACACATAATAGGCCAAGCCTGGAAGTTAATTGCAGATTCCTGAACAAAAAGTACTACTTCATGACCGGGGAATAGCATTATCTTTGAACAGACAGCAAAAATTGGCTGTTAATGAGGTTATTATTGGGAATTGGTTCCAGCAAATCTAGGAAAGACCATATGCCCAAGTAGATGGCAGATATTGAATGGTAACTAGGGCCTAGTGGAGAAGATGAATTGGGTTTTGGACTGTGTCTTCAGTGCAAACCGGAATCTAGCTATTAATGCTACAGCACGAAGATTTGAAAGTTCCCTGCCAAACCTCCTGTGAGTAGCTCTTGGAAGCTCAGACAATAGCAAAGTTATAAGTGAAATAACTCTACAGAAGCCAGTATCCCATCACCAGGTAACCCTTTATTTACACGAGTGTAGTATTGCCACTGTTCTTGCTTCCTCAGAGCCAGCTCTCAGAGTGAACAGAACGTCTGACACTACTGTTTATACCTATCAGCCAGGGCTCCCTGATTTGACCAGGTTAACAGCCCCAATCAAGGAACTCATATTCATTGAGGTCTACCTAGCTGACCTTGTTACAATCATGACAGTAAGTATTACTGTGAGTGAACTGAAATGGTGATCCCGATTGAAACCTTTTTTAAAAATCAACCAATAAACTGTCAGATATACCTGTGGAACAACACAACATAAAAATCATTTAAGTAATCTGGCCAGTTGTGTTATTTTCTTTTATTTATCCCTTAACTGCATCTGTTTGTCTGACTTTGGTGTGTTTGGGGCTAAAAATAAATGTTTGGATTTAACTACATTTCTTCATTGTTTAATTTTACTCTGGTAAAGTTACTGTACCAAGAAATTGCTGTGACTTTTCTTTCAGCTACAAACCAATGTCTGGAACTGATAATTTGCAGAGTCTAGGACTGGTAATTCTAAAATCTAGTTTGGAACCACTGGGGTTAATTGTGAGGATCTTTGAAGATTTTAATTTTACTGTGTTGAGAATACAGAAGTAGAAAGGCTGACTTGGTTAGACTGTCTGTCTCAATGTCCTAACATAGTACATGCATAATACTGCCTGTTTTGCTAACTGTGAGAAAAATTCTATGTGTTTGGCTCATTTTCCTGATGACATTACTCTTGCTGGGCACCTGGAGAACTGCATGACCCAAGTTCAAATTAAAATCAGGGGAAGTGAAACCTGTGTCAGTGAGGTCACTAGTTAACAGTGACTGTCATCATCGGTATGCCAATCACTGTCTGATTGTGCTGTTAGTACAGCGAATATGGAAATGCTTGAAGGTTAGGTGCTACAATTACTTAGTTTGAGAGCACAAAGTATTCAAATATATTTCTGTATACACAGACTATTCACATTGATTTGCTGCTAATATAAAAGAGACCTATGGGGCAACTTTTTCACACAGAGGGTGGTATGTGTATGGAATGAGCTGCCAGAGGACGTGGTGGAGGCTGGTACAATTGCAACATTTAAGAGGCATTTGGGTGGATAGATGAACAGGAAGGGTTTGGAGGGATATGGGCCGGGTGCTGGCAGGTGGGACTAGATTGGGTTGGGATATCTGGTCAGCATGGACGGGTTGGACTGAAGGGTCTGTTTCCATGCTGTACATCTCTATGACTGTGACTCTATGATAAAATGTAAATACGAACCAGTCTTCAATGAAAACAAGAAATGCATTAAACAGGATCATTTTAAAACTGCATATTTACATACTGAAAATCTGAATTCTGACTTTGAAAAATGACCAGGAAATGGGGTCTCCCAACCACCCCAAATAAATAGTATTTTATGGTGCTATAATGAAATGTTAAATTCCACATTTATTACAAGGAATATGTGAACATTCATTTAACCCTTTATGTGTGAAAACTGAAACAAATCCTGGTTACAATACATACTATTTGTAATCCATATTTGTAATATTAACATTTTTTCACTAGATGGCATGTAAGAACTGTGTTACTAAAAGAGTAGCATCCAAAGCAATGAAGGAAAATGCTTTGGTTTGGTAATGCATTTTATCCTAGGCACCTGAGTGTACAACTCAGGATGGAAGAAGTAGTTACATGCATCTATGAGATTTGATTCACGGGAAATGTTAGTAAGAAGCACAAAGTCACAGTTGATAGAGTTCTGCTTCTATAGCATAAGAATCAGGTAAATTTGGTGCAGTGCAGGAAGAAGCACTGTTCTGGTGCTTTACAAAATAAGGAGTGGCTTGAGAAGTAATGTCAGACATCATGACCCAAGAACAGGCAGTAGTTAAATAAGCAGGTAGGTGATTGGTTGGTATGTCAAGATTTTTTTGAATTAAAACAGCAGTTTAAATTAAGACCAGAGACAAATAAGAACTGTATTAAGTTATACCTGAACCAGATAAATAACTTGATGTAACCACAAATAGTAATGGAATAAGGACTTTAACCAATTTAGTAAATAAAGTAGCTTTACTCCAAGATCTGATCAATAATCAAAGCCTCCATCTGGTACAGAAACCAGCTGTGAGCTCATCTTTCAACAAGCTACACACACATGGCATCATTTCCTTCTGGATTAGACTGCAGCCACTCACCCCTGTGGATCTCCACTCCATGCTGGCCTCTACATGGAGGTATATGCAGTGACAGTACCAGAGCTGGTGGCTGTGGTTGCCATATCTGGTCACAGGGTTTGTCATTTCTAATGAAGTGTCATTCTTTTTCTTCCTTCTGGGTGCACTGAAGATGGAAAGGTGGCATTACCCACGTAGCTGAAAGCAGAAAATCAGAGAGGGGGATTGGATTGAGGGAGAGGTGATAGAGAGGAAGGAAAGTTGCCTTTTTCACATCATCTGCAATTTTTTCGTCATGGCAGATAGAAGACAGATGCTGCAATTGAGAAATGTGCCAAGTCTAGTGGAATAAAGAAAGGTCTCAGTGATGCTGAATTCAATAGGCTCCATCAACCTTAGCTCCATCTTGCAGAACACATCTCATTTATTGGGGTCAGTGAATGAGCTCCTGCTAACTCTCTGCTGTTCCCTTCTATTATGTGCTGGTTTGTTCTGCAGGAAAGAGGGAGGAATGTCAGTGACTATATTTGAATATTATGTCTGCTATAGCTGAATAGCTGGAAATAGGTGGAGACAATGAGAGAGAGAAATGTGAACCTGGCATCAGTGGAGGTGCGTGAAGGTGAATTGGCTGTTGAGAGAGAGAGAGACTGGGGAGTGTTGCTGTGTGGGAGATGGAAATATGGTGCAATGAGAACCTTGAAAGATTGATGGTATAGTAGCTTGGAGATGTCATGTGAAGATGTATCCTCTGACTTTGATCACAAAGGTGAGGCCTTTAAATGATAAGCAACAGTGCTGTGAGGGCCTGCGGGCCAGATTCTGGGAATTTAACTCCCCAGCAATCTGCTCACCTTCCATTAGAAATCAGCCAAGAGAGCTGTTGGCTCTCCATGGAATTCTGGCCTCTCTCTCTTCGTTCACTTTTGTCCTGAGGCTTACAGCATTGCATTTGTGAATGACAGATCCCAGTTTGCCCAGGTGTTCCATTTCCCTAGTATAGGATTTCAGCATTGTCAGTCAGCAGCAGCTTTTACCCTATATTTCTAATCAACCTGTTCAGAGATGCTATTACGCACATTCTGGTAATGCAAACAAAGACAGGACATGTGCAATTAATGGTAGGACCCTGGGTAGTGTTGTAGAACAGAGAGACCCAGGGGTTGAAGTCCATAATTCTTTGAAATTGACATCACAGGTAGTCAGGGTGATTAAAAAGGCATTTAACATGTTTGCCTTCATTGCTCAGACCTTTGTAGGAGTTGGGACTTTATGCTGATGTTATGCAGAATATTGGTGAGGCATCTTCTGGAGCAGTGTATGCAGTTTTGGTCGCCCTGTTATGGGAAGGATATTATTAAAGTAGAGTATTATTAAAGATTTACCAGGATGTTGCTGGGAATGGAGGGTTTGAGATATAAAAATAGACTGGAAAGACTGGGATCTTTTTCACTGGAGCATTGGACATTGAGGGGTGACCTTATAGATGTGAATAAAATTGTGAGGGGCACAGATATGGTGAATGACAGTGTTCTTTTCCCTAAGGTGGGGAGTTCAAAACTAGTGGCCATATACGGCCATAGAGTCATTGAGATAAACAACATGGAAACAGACCATTTGGTTCAACTCATTTATGCCAACCAGATTTCCTACACTGATTTAGTCCCATTTGCCAGTATATCCCTCTAAACCCTTCCTCCTCATGTACCTTTCAAATATTGTAATTGTATCCACCTAAACCATCTCCTTTGACAGCTATTTCCATACAAGCACCACCTTGTGCATGAAACAGCTGCCCCTCAGGTGGCTTTTGAATCCATCCCCTCTCACCTTTAAACTTATGCCCTCTAGGTTTTGAATTCCCTACCCTGGGGAAAAAAAAACCTTGGCTATTCATCATATCCATGCCCCTCATGATTTTATAAACTGCTCTAAGGTCTCTCCTCAGTCTCCAATGCTCAAGGGAAAAAGGCCCCAGCATACTCAGCTTCTCCCTATTGCTCAAACCCAAAAAAAAACAGGCAATATCCTCGTAAATCTTTTCTGAACCCTTTCAAGTTTAACAACATATTTCCCAAAGCAGGGAGACCAGAATTAAATGCAGCATTCTAGAAGTGGTCTCACCAATGTCCTGTACAGCTGACAATGCTCGACCAATGAAGGCAAGTGTTCCAAATGCCTTCTTCACTACCCTGTCTACTTGTGACTCCACTTTCAAGGAACTATGCACCTGCACCCTAGGTCTCTTTGTTTGACAGTACCCTCCAAGGGTCCTTTTATTAAGTGTAAATGCACTATCCTAACTTGCCTTATCTAAATGTTGCCACCTCACATTTAACTAAACTAAACTTCATCTGCCACTCCTTGGTCCCTTTGGCTCATCTGATCAAGGTCCCGTTGTACTGTAGGATAATACTTCCATTGCTTACCACCAATTTTGGTGTTATCTGCAAACTTACTAACCATATCTGCTATGTTCACATCCAAATCATTTAAATAAATGATGAAAAGGTTTAGCTTTATAACACATATAGTACTTTTTAAAAACTTATTTCAACCCTTCGCTCAGTAAAAGTATTTAAATGCTGTTTGCAGATCACACTTTTAGAAAGATATTCATATTTAATAACTCAGTACTTGCAAAACACATACCTTTTTGAAGATCAAGCATTTTTAGTTTCTGATCTCTCGTTTTGTTTTTGTTCTTTTTCCTCACGTTCCAATTTAAACATTCTCACTTGCAGCTTTTTCTTTATTTCATCCCTCTTTCTATTACTCTTTTCATTCTCTACATGTTCCATTTTTTTAAGTTTTCTTTATTCACTCTTATTTGTCTTATTTTTACTTTATATTTATTTCTCTAGTGCTTTTTCTTTCATTTCCTGTTTTATTTCAAATTCCTGTCATTCAAGTTTTTTTCTCATTTTTAACTGAGTCTTGGTTAATTCTGAATTGGAGATGCCGGTGTTGGACTGGAGTGTATAAAGTTAAAAATCACACAACACCAGATTGTAGTCCAACAGGTTTAATTGGAAGCACACTAGCTTTCGGAGTGGCACTCGGAAAGCTAGTGTGCGTCCAATTAAACCTGTTGGACTATAACTTGGTGTTGTGTGATTTTTAACTTGGTTAATTCTAGCAGTGGCATGTCAATTTTATATTTCCTTTCTTTTTACTCTAAATGTTGAATAATTGACTTCTCCCTTTGCTCTTTAATTTTTTTGTTTTGGTAACTTTCTGCACATTCAACAGATGTGATTCTCTATGTCTCTCTGAGAGATGTGAACAGATTAACACATTGGCTTTTCTCTGACTTCACCTTCCTTGCTGCTACTAAACAGCGTGTCTGCTCATTGGGATCATTTCCTCTGAACTGAACCTGCTTTTGGTCTCTGTTCATAAGGGATGTAAAAGCTAATCTTCGGAAACAGTTCAGCAACTATATTACCAAGTAGGTTAGCTTCTTGTTTAACTTCACTTACAGGACTTCCTGGAAATACTGTTTTGACCTGCTGCTAAAATAGTTAGATTCTAGCCCTTGTTTTTGTTTTCCTTCACTTTCCAATTCAAGCATTCTTACTTACAGTTCTATTTTCCTTTCTTTCTCTTCCCTTTCTATTCTTCTTTTCAATATCTACCCTTTTTAATTTCCCTTTAGTTTTCTTCATTCTCTCTTATTTCTCTCTCTAACTACTTCTTCCATTTCCAGTGTTTTGTCTAATCCTAATTTTTTTTCTCATTTACAACTGACCCTTGGCTAATTCTGGCAGTGGCGTTTCCTTCCTTTTAACTCTAAATGCTGAGTAATCGACTCCTACCTTTGTACTTAATTTCTTACTCAACTGACAAGATTGCAAGTGTTCTGTTCTGGAAACTTACTGCACATTCACTAGATGTGATTCTCTCTGTCTTTCCCTGGCCAATACCGAGAAAGTAATGCATTGACTTTTCTCTCACGTTGACTGCTGCTAAACAGTATGATCTTTTCTTTTGAACTGAAACAATTCTGGCCTCTATTTTTGTATCTCATAGAAGTTCATCTTTATAAACAGTTCAGCGCAAAATACCATAGCTAGTTGTTTAGCTTTAGTCATACGACTTATTGGAAATGCTGTTTTGACCTGTTGCTAGAATAGTTAGTTGCTGACTCACAAAAAGATTACCCTCATAGAACTGAAAAGCAATTTTAGTTTTAGAGCCCAAGTTTCCAAATAATAATAAAATATAATAAACATACATGTTGTTAGTTTAATGAAGACACAGGCCTGCTCAAATTCAAGCTTTGCCTAGGTATTCTATACCTCTAGAGGTTCTATGTTTTGGTCCTCTATGTGTTGACTGAATGCCTTCCTGTATTCTGGAATCCTGCTGTCAATATTCATAATGTCTCTAGTCTCCTTCCTATCGGAAGGATGTTTTGAAACTTGAAAGGGTTCAGAAAAGACTTACAAGGATGTTACCAGGGTGGGAGGATTGAATAGGCTGGGACTGTTTTCCCTGGAGCGTCGGAGCACTGACAGGTGAGGTTATAGAGGTTTATAAAATCATGAGGGCATGGACAGGGTGAATAGACAAGGCATAGGTTTAGGGTGAGAGGGGAAAGATATAAAAGGGCAACTTTTTCACACAGAGGGTGAAATGGAATAGAAATGGAATAGAATAGTGCTAGAGAAATAAATATAAAGTAAAAACGTGTGTATGGAATGAGCTGGCAGAGGAAGTAGTGGAGGCTGGTACAATTACAACATTTAAAAGGCATCTGGATGGGTATATGAATAGGAAGGGTTTGGGGGGATATGGGCCAGGTGCTGGCAGGTGGGACTAGATTGGGTTGCGATATCTGGTCGGTATGGACGAGTTGGCCTAAGGGTCTGTTTCCGTGCTGTACATCTCTATGTCTCTATGACTCTACAACTCTTTGACCTGCAATGATAGAAGATGCCTGTATGCAATGCATTATTACAATCATGATCAGAGAACATCAATTTAAACTTGACATATTTAGAAAAAGACCTTAATCCTCAGGACCAGACCATCAAGGAGTAGTTCAACAACTGCAGCAAATAAATAGCTCATCAGGGAAGAAGATATGCTTAATTCCAAACTGGCCATTATTTAAGGTTCAGACATTGTTGATGTGCATAAATGTCAGTATAAGGCTGCAATAGACTCTCATCAGCAAGCCAAGGAAATGCTTGAGATTTTTTCAGTCAATACCTAGAGGACCAAAATATACAACTTCTGGAGATGTAGAATACCTAGGCAAAGCTTGAATTTGAGCATCAAAATCAATGTAAACAGATCAAATTTAAAGATGCTTTAACTACTTCACAGAGACTGCTGATGTAAAAGCTCAACAGCCACACAAAGCAATATAAGCTTTGGAAACTGAAAAAAAGGATTACAGAAAATTTACAAAAGTCCTGTGCAGGGGTAGCTGGTATTCGCACACATTTTATACAACAAAAAGATATATTGATTAAGGGAAATATTTATTTTTCATGATTTATTCTGTTATCATTGGTAAGTGAGGATCTTGTGTTTCACAAGATAGTCTTAAGAGAGAGCACGAACATCTTTATTTAAGGTTACCATGGGGAAACGAGCCCTTGTTAATGATTGCGATCACTTGCAGAATGAGGATGATCTTTTGAAAAAAGGCTCATAAGTACAAAGGGAGGTAAACCAATTTGTCATCCAGCCTGCAGAATACAGTGTTATACAGGAACCTCTTACAGATCCTGGTCCTGAAGAATTTATTCTTATTAATGATGATTCACTTCTACTTTCTGTTGGAATTCCAGAAGTGTTAGTGTCCCTAAAGAAACTGACATTGGGTTGCACCCCTGTGCCCACCTTCCAATAAAATGATAAAGGAACACATTCATCCATTAAGGGAGTTGAGAACACTGCTGAAAATGAATGCTTCAAGCAAAGAAGACCAGTGGGGGAGTTGGAGTAAAGAGTTAAATGATCATGGTTAATATTAAAAAGAATATATAAAAGTATGCGGATGGAAAATGTGGAGAAAAGGTGTAATTGTACATTTATTTTAAGAATAACTCTTCAGCATATATGTGAAATGTGCTGTCATAGTAACATCAGATCACATGGAACTGGAGCCTGAGTCAATAGGGTGCCAGAAGATGTTCTCTCATCATCCATGTAAATAGTTAGATTAAGCCTATTTATCATGGAGTCTCTACTGTGTGTGTGTGTGTAGTTTAGGACCAAGTATGCAAGTCGACTGAAGACTGGTTTGATCTCACCTGTCGTACCCAACACAATTGAAGTCTACATTATTTTAAATTGCCATCTGGTTGATTTATATAAAAAGCAAATTGGGTAAAACATCTGAAGGAAACCAGCAGATTTGATGCTGAGCAAGCCATCAAAGGAGACAAGAGAAGAAAAGTGGAGAAAAACAAAGAATTAAATGTCAACATCCAGATTGAGTACCTGGCTAGTACGGAATATAAATATTAATCTACATCTTCTCAAACCTGATTAGTTGTCTGCAGTCTGTTGATTCTTACCTTTCAAACATAGACTTACACTGCATTTTTGAATATGCCAAGGTGTGGCATTTTACAGCTTTGGCAAGTGTGTTTTCTGTTTTAAAAATGATTCCACTATCAGATTATGGATAAATGAGTTGTTTAGGAAATATTGAACAAACCACAGCTGCATAGAATTGGTAAGCATACTCAATTAATGATGTGTGGCTTGTTTTGAAGTGATGTATATGTAGCTATGCTAATGCCTTACGCAAGGTTCCTGGCACCCTTCAAGGCACAGGCTGCAGAGCTGACAGGCAATGCAAGTGACCCTGGCTATATTGAAACTGAGATTAGATAATTATACCCATCTCATGGATGCCTTTTAAAAAGCTGTCCCCAACTGCACATGACTCTGCATTATCTTCAAAACCATCTTGGATGTGGGTGGACCTCATGATACAAACAAATCTGTGTGTTTTTCTATATTTCCACTCAAGGAAACAGGAAAGAAGAGCGCCATGTTCAGGCCCATCTCGAACACCACGTGTGAGGAGAAACATTTACAAGCACTTACAAGGCCTTCCTCCTTAACCTCCAGCAGTGCAGAGACATTGCCTTGATATATAATGTATTGGATGTAGGTTTGCTCGCTGAGCTGGAAGGTTCATTTTCAGACGTTTCATCACCATATTAGGTAACCCCTTCAGTGAGCCTCCGAATGAAGCACTGATGGTGTAGCCCGCTTTCTATTTATATATTTGAGTTTCCTAGGGTCGGTGATGTCACTTCCCGTGGTGACATCATTTCCTATGACGATGTCATTTCCGGTTCTTTTTCTCAGGGGCTACACTACCAGTGCTTCATTTGGAGGATCACTGAAAATGTTACCTCATATCATGACAGAAAGTCTGAAAACGAACCTTCCAGCTCAGCAAGCAAGCCTACATCCATAACCTCAACCTGAGCTACAAGTCTGGGTTGACATTCCAGTGAGCACAATGCTACCATAAGCCTGATGACACAGGGGATGAGGTCTCTGACTCTTGGAAAACTGCTGGAAAACAGACCCCTGCTGCAGATGATAATCTTCTGGAATCAGCCATTAATCAGTTGATGGAGATATGTAGACAAACAGGGGATCATCTGACGGAGGTTGGTTTTCATTTATAGCCGATTCTGTGGAGTCTCAGTATCATGTGGAGATTTGCCAGGAGCACTGAGGCTGTCAATCTCTGCTGACCTTGAGGGGAAGCATGACCTGAAGCTAGGTGTGGATAAATGAATGTCCATTGCCCATTGATGTTTAATGTGTGCACAAACCCTCTGAAGTTCATCAGTTCATCATAATTCCGTACTGACACTCTAGCCCAAAAACTTAGTACAAGGTGAATGGAGCAAAGTTAACAAAGTAACTTTCGTTGATCGCTAAATAGTGGAGCAAATTGTCTAAACGTTAGAAATAAAACACTTACTTCTGAACTGGATTGCTTCTCAGTCCTCTTGGCTCCTAGCTCTGTGTCCACATTCATTAGTGTAAAATAATTTTGTCTCAAAACTAGCTGTAGTTAAGTTCTCTCACGCTTGTCTTCCAGGTCTCAGTGATAACCTGGCTTCTTAAGGGCAGCATCATCAGCTTTGCCCTCCTCAGCATCTCTGTTAGACTCTTCTCTTTCTTTATTTGAAGACATGTGTGGCTGGTCCACCTCCCCCCTCTGCTAAGTTATCACTCCATTTTTGAGCAGTTTGTGCAGGGCAAAGCAAACTATTGCAGTTCTCCTCCTGAATGGTCTGAACAATGGAAGCGCATCTTTGGAAGACTAATTTTCTGTTCAATGATCGCCCTAGTGGATGCATGAACAATGTAGCATCAGTCTAGGTGTAATGCCATGCAATCATTAGCCATGCCTTGGAGGTACCCCATCATTCATGAGACAGTCCAAAGATTACACAGGGGAACAAACATTCATGGCACCCTCAGAGTTCGGCAGAATGTAAGCACATGTCAGCTCCCAGGCTAGCAGAAAGTGACCTGCAGGAATTATTGCTTGTGGCCACAAATGAACTGTTCAGGAATCTCACTGAAGGAAGCCATGGAGCTCAGATACCACTGTGCAGGGCTGTCAATGACTAATAATACTTGCCTGGGTACAAAATGCCCTTCTAAAAGTGGTACCTGTGCAAAGGATGTGATCCATTTGGGATGCCCCAGCAGTGGAGAGTTGTTCCAGGTCCAGTGAGTGGTAGAATGTGCCCAGAATTTGATAAGGGGGAAGCAGTAGGTAGTTTATGAGGCAGGTTTTGTAAGATGGGGTAAGCAAGTTTGTTAGGCTTCACAGAGAGAAACCCTTCATGAAACTTGACAAAATTGCCAGCCAAATACATAAGATTCAGTCCATCATTTCATTTCATGATTAACAAACGTGCACAATATTGCCTGGCTAACTCAACAAAGCTCCTTTAAAGTATAAATCCATTCAGTCTGGGGGACAGGTATCTACATGGGAGGGAATCCTCTCTAAATTCACCTTACTGCAGTCAGCTGAGTGGATGGGTGAGTAAAGAAACAGAGCTGGTTCATCCCTTCTCACCCATGAGCTTGATAATTTGGGATATCCCATCGGGAAACATCATAACTGGGGGAACCTCACTCAAGATCTGCTTACAACTCAATACTGCAAACTTTGTTTTATCCAGCACCCTATGAACTGTTACTCTCGATAAACCAGCAGAAATTATATTCCTGAAATACTGCAAGTTTACTCAAGTATTGTGGTCTCTGCATTGTCCCGAGTAGTCAGTTGAGGGTATGAATGAGAAGCTTGTCTGCTAGTAAGTCTAATTTTAGGCAAATTTGCATTATTATTTTAATTGATTTGTACTGTAAGCTAAGTATAACAGTGATGTGTATACCCGCTGCATTGTTTCTATTACTTAGTGTGTGTTTTTACATTGATTATGTGAACGTCTTGATCAACTGGAATATTCGATCAGCTGGTACACTCCTGGTTCCATAAGTGACAGATAATAAAAGGTTTGTTGTATATTTAAATAAGAAATAAATAAGATTTCTAAACACTAAAGGCATCAGGGGTTATGGGGACAAAGCAGGAGTATGGTATTGAGGTGGAGAATCAGCCATGATCATGTTAAATGGTGGAGCAGACTCAATGTGCAGAATCTCCTGCACTTGCTCATGTTTTCTATATTTTTATGAAAATGTCTACACCCAGTGTGGTACAGCCTCACAATAAATGGGCAGCCTTATGACCACAGCTTTTCTTGCTTTTACCTAACAAGATAATATGCTTGGATATAATTTTAGCAGGCTGGGTTCCTAATGAGTATTTATGGCATATTAATGAATTCAAGAGAGGCTCCTGACCAATACGATCAGGAAGACACACCTGCCTGATAGCGTCTGAGAACTTAACATCAAAACTTTAACCTGATATCTGGAATCTGTATTTTGGCCTTCGACTCAATTAAGCTTCCACCTGGTAGAAAATTAGTAAAGATAGATCACAGAGGATTCAGGGTGAGCTTGCCAATTGGAAACAAAGCTGGCTTAATGATAGAAGACAGAGGGTGGTGATGGTGGAGGGTTGTTTTTCGGACTGGAGGCCTGTGACCAGTAGTGTTCCACAGGCATCGGTATTGGATCTACTTTTGTTTGTCATTTATATAAACGATTTGGATGTAAAAGGCACGGTTGGTAAGTTTGCGGATGACACCAAAATTATGGTGTAATGGACAGTTGAAGAAGATTATCTAAGATTACTAAGAGATCTTGATCAATTGAGTCAATGAGCTGAGGAGTGGCATATGGAGTCTAATTTGGATAAATGTGAGTTTTGCATTTTGAGGACTTATACAATTAATGGTAGGACCTTGAGTAGTGTTGTAGAACAGAGATCTAGGGGTTCAGGCACATAATTCTTTGAAGTTTGCATCACTGGTAGGTAATATGGTTAAGAAGGCATTTAGCACATTTGCCTTCAATGCTCAGACCTTTGATTATAGGAGTTAGGACATCATGTTGATGTTGTATGGACGTTGATGAGACTTCTTCTGGAGTACAACATTAAAACCACACAACACCAGGTTATAGTCCAACAGGTTTAATTGGAAGCACACTAGCTTTCGGAGCGCCACTCCTTCATCAGGTGGTTTTGGAGTACTGTGTGCAGTTCTGGTCACTCTGCTATAGGAAGGATATTATTAAACTGGAGAGGGTTCAGAAAAAATTACCAGAAAAATATTTAGAGATGATCCCTTCCCATGTGTACACCTATCACTTGGATGGAATGGATTTATGTTTTAAAGGAGCTTTGCTGAGTAAACCAGGCCTTGTTGAATTAACACAAGAATATGTTTGTTAGTCACCAAACATGAGATGAAATAATGGGCTGAATCCTACATATTTGGTTGGCAATTTGCCAGGTGTTTGCTGAAAATTGAGAGTTCAAGTTATAAAAATAGGCTGGGAGTTTTGTCATAGGAGATCTCATAGGAGATTGAGAGGTGACCTTATAGAGGGTTATAAGATCATGAGGGGCTTAGCTAAGATGAATGATGGAAGTCTTTGTCTTAGATTGGGGGAATTCAAACCTACAGGGCATATTTTTAAGGTGAGAGGCGAAAGAGTTAGAAAGGACATGAGGGGAAACCTTTTTACATAGAGAGCGGTTCACGTGTGGAATTAACTGCCAGAGGAAATGATGGATATGGGTACATTTACAACATTTGGATAAGTTCATGAATAGGAAAGGTGTGGAGGGATATGGGCCAAATGCAGGCAAGTAGGATTTGTTTAGTTTGGAAATATGGTTGGTGTGGACGAGTTGGATCAAAGGGTCTGGTTCCATGCTGTATGACTCGGTGATTCCTTAACTCTATGACTGTAAGCTCCTATCCCATCTTTCTAAACACTCCAGACAAACCCAGAAGATTCCACCCAATGGAACATGTAGTTTAGTTTTCTACTTTGATAGAATATTTGGTACTATTTATTTTGAACAGCATTCACCTATTCCAGAAACAAAATCATTCTTGAAGTCCAATTTTCCTATAGCCATTTATTATAAATCAAATATAAACTCAAAGAGTGATCTGTAGCATTATGATGCTGTTACAGTTTCAGGACTATTCATGCTTTTAATCTGTTTTGTTCCCATTACCAGACAATTATTCACTCTTATACCTGAAGGTGTTCATTATCCAAGAGCTAACAATCACCCAATTTATAGTAATCCATTCACCAAGTTTCTTTCACAATTGTAGATGTCACCACATGAACCAGAGTTTCACAAACTTTTAATAATTTTACTTGTAAGTGAGTAACAAAACAGAAGGTAACAAAAAATAATATTACTAATTAGTGAACAAGAGTTATGACTGAGTACAGTCATCTCTGAGTTAATTAATCAAACTCTTCTAACTGTTAAATTAATTTCACTCTTCTTTTCCTTCTTTGACGGAGTTTGATAAGACTTCCATCCCTATCACAGATAGCTTTTGAAAGAACTACTTTGCTTTTTCAGAATATTTGCATTTATCATTAAAGGTAGCAAAGCTAATATTAGTAGGTCCCACTTACATATTGTTTAGACTAGATCACATGAAAGGTTTTTTGTGCAACTTTATTAACAGATAATTAGTAATATTAATAATTAATAACATTATTAATAATACAAGGCTTCCTACATAAATCCCATAAAATAAATGTGGAAGACTGTGAATCACAGCAGTTATTTTGCAGACTGTCAAGTGTATGATATCAGCAACGCATAGCTGCACTAAACTTGTGAATTTGTACAAAACAAGTAACCAATTTTATAAATCAGAAGAATCACCTGCTAATCAGTACAAAATAAATTTATCTAAAATGAAACATTAAATTCAAGGGAACCAATAATTCCATCACAATGTTGCAATATTAAAAAGTGAAAAAAAGACTAAATAGTGATGTTGAACATGTCAATTTCATGAAGAAAATATTAATCATTTGTGGCATTTTACAAATGTAACATTTGTCTGTTTTCTCCATTCATGACCTCAGTTCTCTTTTCTACAATGTATACCTGTTGGAGTCATTTGATTTTGTTTGGATATGATTCACAACCTCTGATAGTCATGAGCTCTACTTTCCCACGCACATGGCCAATCTTCATGCCTGAGCTTGAATGCTGATTCATGATGTTCAATTAGCCATGAAGGATATCCACCACCCAGATTCTGTTCTCACATTGTATCTATGCATATGCATTAATGAATAGTGAGCAGTAGATTAGGTTAGATTTCCCTGCAGTGTGGAAACGTGCCCTTCGACCCAATAAGTCCACACTGACCCACTGAAGAGTAACCCACCCAGACCCATTTCCCTCTGACTAATGCACCTAACGCTATGGGCAATTTCTCATGGCCAATTCACCTGCACATCTTTGGACTGTGGGAGGAAACCGGAGCAAACCCAGGCAGACACGGGGAGAATGTGTAAACTCCACACAGATAGTCGTCCAAGGCTGGAATCGAACCTGGGTCCCTGACAGTGGTTAGTAGTGCTAACCAGTGAGCCACCGTGTAGTGGTAACCCTGTATTATTTCCTCCTAGCTCCTAACACAGAGCTTATTTGTAATGGCCCAAAACATTTGGCAATTGATGATGTACTGGTACAATTTAGGATGATCTGTCATTGGTGAAATAAATGGTCCAATTTTCACTGACCTTCATTAGTGATTTACTATAGAAACTGAAAGCAATTTGTTAATCAATGGCTGTGACTTATTTGCCTGAGAAATAAAGTTTGCTGCATTTGATTCCCAGTTACAGATTTTATCTGACTCATTTTGTAGGTTCTTAGCTACTTTCTCCAAACAACTCCCTTTTCCGGTTTGCTATGTTCTTGACCAGTGTATACTTAGGTTCATAATTTTTTCCATTTATAAGGATTAATAACTTTACTTTCCAGTACTAAATCTTGGATATCCCACTCCATAGACGGAATTTAATGTGGCAAGAGGGGTTCCAACCAATAATTGGAGAACCTGTGGTACCACTCATTGCTATTCTCTGCAACATCTGACACAATTCAAATGCAATCACGCACTTATCTGGACAAAAGGATTCCTGAAGAAGGGCTTATGCCCGAAACATCAATTCTCCTGCACCTTGGATGCTGCCTGACCTGCTGCGCTTTTCCAGCAACACATTTTTCAGCACTTATCTGGACAGTCCACTTGACTAAGGCCTCAGTTTACCTGCTATACAAAGAATGTACAAAGGTTGTCAGCAAGGGAATGATACTGAATATCTTATCACGACAATGGAGGAATCATTTTAACTATGGCCTCATCGGACTTTTAATTGCAAGTTTTTCTTAGGAAAGCACATACAGCCAAAAGAAGACAGTGGACATAAATTCAGTGGCTATCTGTAGGAAGAGTGAAAAAACCCTAGAATGTCTTACTGAGACAGTGTCAAGGAAGTTTCAAAGAGATGAACTTAGAAGGGAGAAATTCATGACAAATTGAACTGTTATCTCTGTGAAGCTATCTTAACTGATCATGTTCGAAGAAA
Source organism: Chiloscyllium plagiosum (assembly GCF_004010195.1). Classification (NCBI taxonomy): domain Eukaryota; kingdom Metazoa; phylum Chordata; class Chondrichthyes; order Orectolobiformes; family Hemiscylliidae; genus Chiloscyllium; species Chiloscyllium plagiosum. The sequence continues at coordinate 51,841,148 of NC_057724.1, forward strand.
AGACAGCAGCCATGGCAAGAGAAATGTTTTGTATCTTCCCTTTTAAAAATACACAAGAACAGCAATAAAAGCCAGTTCAACTCTGGTCTTTGTGTGCTAGCAGGGGAAGGTGAATAACGAACTGAGTTACTTAGCACTGGGCCCGAGCACTAGTGTACTTTTGAAGGTCTCAGCCAACAAGATACCTGCTGGTCATGCCTGCATTAAATCTACAATTCTATCTTGCTTTGAGTGCTGCCAGCTAACCACTGTCAAAAGGAAACAGCACAGAGGAATTTCAGCAACCTGTAAAGTCAAGGCATTTCCAACGCCCCTCCCCCAAGTCCCTCCTCCCTATCTTTTATCTTAGCCTGCTGGACACACTTTCCTCATTCCTGAAGAAGGGCTTATGCCCGAAACGTCGATTCTCCTGTTCCTTGGAAGCTGCCTGACCTGCTGTGCTTTTCCAGCAACACATTTTCAGCTGCTTTCCTATCAATAGCCACTATCCATACTTCATGAATGACCCAGAGCTTGACCCGCATATCATTTGTTTATCTTTTTATTTGGACTGAATTCTCAGTTCTATCCTGTATTCATGTGTGTTGCATTATTATTTTTCCTCATATTTTGTAATTAATAAACTCATTCTTTTGTTAACTCAAGAAAGTTTAGTTAAATTGACTCATTCTAAGACATAAATTCATTTGGTCTGGGAGAACAATATTCACAAGGGAGCAGGCCCATTGTAATTTAACCTTCTGACAAATAACTCAGAGGTCAGCTGAGTAAACAAACAGAGGAAGTTCCTCACCCCTCCTGCCTAGGAGCTTCACATTATGGGGTGCCCCACCTGGAACTGTAATAATTTGGAGAAATATTGACCAGGATCTGATCATAATAACTTGCAGAGAGTTAAGTGATGGAGGTCACAGGGATAGGTGGATGCAAGGGAAAGAGGTAGCTGTCAGTGGTCCCATTCTTTCTAATGCCAGGTGCCTCAACTGGTAACTGGGCATCCTTTTACTCTTTCACCTAATTTCTTATCAATTAACACCTTCAGGCTATTGGATGAAAATAGGTGTGGACATCAAACTAAGTTGCCATTGCTTATTAGGTTGTGCTGCTATCTTTTTTTCATAAACATTGCCAAAGAGTTTTTGGAAATTAAAATACAATTCATCATAAGGTATTATGATTACTTTTGATAATGCATTTCCCAGACATCATTCTTTGCATTTAAAGATCCATTGACTATTATTTAATATTATTTCCTCACAATTATTCCTTATGTTTATAATGTTATCTAATTTCATTATTTCACCAATTGACTGGAATATATTGTTGGTTCTGTAGTTGCATAGATAAGACAGGTTGAAGGCAAAATTTTTGAATGAAAACAATGTATGTTATAAATAATAGAAAGTTATCTAGTAATAGGTAAGACCACTGTGCCTAATAAACCTATTCTCTTTTATGGAACAATCTCACCTTCCTTTGAACTCATTTATACTTCCACTTCCTTGATATTTTGCAATTTATCTTGTGCTATCATTACCGGCCTGGAATCCATTTAAACTGTTTTGTGGTTAGTTGCAAACCGTTTGATCTACTCTGTGGCTAGTTGCAGGGGTGGGGTTAGACTTTGTTCATTTTTAAAAGCAAAAAGCAATGATATGAGAAAGATGTGGCAAAAAAATGAACAAGTAAATAGGTTTGTGCTGCTTTAGTGATTGATGTTAATACTTGCTGGCCTTTACTATTGCCTATATATAAGTAAGCCATTAGTCATTACTTACTACTGAAAACATCATCTACTTTTTAATTTGCAAATTGTGTATTTTTTTGCATGAGCCATTTAGATTAATTATATTTGCTTTTAAAAATGTTTAGACAGTAAATTATGTCACAGAGTAAGTATAATAATTTATGACCTGTCACTGAATCACTTGCTGTAGATTTGGTTCTTTGGCAGTGATTTGTTACAGGGACAGCTTCTGATCCCAAATCCTTGGAGTAGTTACTCAAAGGATACCAGGCATTTTCTCACATGAAGAGGTGAAAGAAACTGCAGATCTATTGGAACAACTAATTGTCCTATTGTTTAAATTGAATTCTTTCACTTTGTCTTTTGCATGTGCTAATTTGTACTGGCCCTCTCTGGGGAGAAAGTCAAGGCTGAATATTAGTTTTTATGACATCCCAAGTTTGTCAGATAAAAATGGAAGCTAAAGGATAAGTTAAGAAGCTGCAGAAAGTTAAAAATCACACAACATCAGGTTATAGTCCAACAGGTTTAATTGGAAGCACACTAGCTTTCGGAGCACCACTCCTTCATCAGGTGATAGTGGAGGGCTCAATCCTAACACAGAATTTATAGCAAAAATTTACAGTGTGATGTAACCGAAATTATACATTGAAAAAATGACAGAGAGCAGAGAAACGTGGCCGAGCAGAGGCTGATAGCTAGGTTCGGTACCCATAGGGAGGGCCTCAACCAGGAACTTGGGTTCATGTCACATTACAGGTGACCACCATTGCTCTATACACACACACAGATACTCCTACACACACACATACACACACACGGACACGGACACACACACACACATACACATACACACAGACACCCACACACACCCTTACAGACACACAAACTTCCACACTCTCACATGCACCCCCTCACAGACATAAGACACTCTGCACTCACTACACACACACATACACTTTCTCACACTCGCAACCCCCAACCCAGACAGACACACACACAGACAGACAAAGACCCACATGTATTTTGTGGGGTGAATTTGTACTTGCAGGGTTACATTGTACTTTGCTGGAAAACTGCATGCATTCATGTAGAACTCTGAGCTCAAAAATTGCATGAATTTATGTAAAACTCCGTTATCTCACTTTTTAGATTAGAATCAATCTAAACGTCATGGCATAGACAGAGAACGCATGGGGCCAATACCTTCAACATATTGTCTAGCTAACACCATTGTTAACAGTTAACCTGAGAATGCAACTTTTTCAAAAAAAGGTTTTGTGATTTACACATGAAAGAAGTGAAACTATCACTGTATTGTAACAGATGAAAGGCTTAACAGACAATCAATTTTTCAATGTATAATTTCAGTTACATCACACTGTAAATTTTTGCTATAAATTCTGTGTTAGGATTGAGCCCTCCATTATCACCTGATGAAGGAGTGTCACTCCAAAAGCTAGTGTGCTTCCAATTAAACCTGTTGGACTATAACCTGGTGTTGTGTGATTTTTAACTTTGTACACCCCAGTCCAACACCGGCATCTCCAAATCATGGCTGTGCAGAAAGACACAGATTTGAATATGGAATGGCCCCCAGATCAATTCATGATCTGAAAGAATAGTTTGTCATCTTTTGCCCAGTGAAGTAATTAACATAATAACTGGTTCCAGCAGCTAACAATGCAACTGATTTCCAGCTGTAATTGTTATTCATATCAGTAATGTCCAGTTGAAATAAATTAAAATTGAATGTTTGCTGTCCATATTTCAATTAGGAAGATTTCTAAGTGGCCACCCTACAAAAAATAGCCCATCCAGTTCAAAGCGTCATCCAAGCACCACCAACCTCTATATACATCGTATCATCCGTCGTCATTTCCGCCACCTCCAAACGGACCCCACCACCAGGGATAGATTTCCCTCCCCTCTCCTATCAGCATTCCGAAAAGACCACTCCCTCCATGACTCCCTCGTCAGGTCCACACCCCCCACCAACCCAACCTCCACTCCCGGCACCTTCCCCTGCAACCGCAAGAAATGCAAAACTTGCGCCCACACCTCCCCCCCTTACTTCCCTCCAAGGCCCCAAGGGATCCTTCCATATCCGCCACAAATTCACCTGCACCTCCACCCACATCATTTACTGCATCCGCTGCATCCGATGTGGCCTCCTCTATATTGGGGAGAGAGGCCGCCTACTTGCGGAAAGGTTCAGAGAACACCTCTGGGACACCCAGACCAACCAACCCGTGGCTCAACACTTCAACTCCCCCTCCCACCCCACCAAGGACATGCAGGTCCTTGGACTCCTCCATCGCCAGACCATAGCAACACGACGGCTGGAGGAAGAGCACCTCATCTTCCGCCTAGGAACCCTCCAACCACAAGGAATGATCTCAGATTTCTCCAGTTTCCTCATTTCCCCTCCACTTTGTCTCAATCCCAACCCTCGAACTCAGAACCACCTTCCTAACCTGCAATCTTCTTCCTGACCTCTCCGCCCCACCCCCACTCTGGCCTATCACCCTCAGCTTATCACCCTCACCTTAACCTCCTTCCACCTATTGCATTTCCAATGCCCCTCTCCCAAGTCCCTCCTCTTTACCTTTTATCTTAGCCTGCTTGGCTCACTTTCTTCATTCCTGAAGAAGGGCTCATGCCCGAAATGTCGATTCTCCTGCTCCTTGGATGCTGCCTGAACTGCTGCGCTTTTCCAGCAACACATTTTCAGCTCTGATCTCCAGCATCTGCAGGCCTCACTTTCTCCTACAGTTAGACCCAGTTAACTGATCAAAGAATACATATGCGAAGCAACGATGTTTTGTTGCTAAATCTCTGTAATATAACTTTAAAATTGGCCTCCTTACATTTTTCAACAAAATAACGTGGAGTACATTTTAAAAGTGTGTTCTGAGTGCCTGAGCAGGTAGAGTCTTATTGATTCAGTGAAACAGAATCACAATGATATTTAAATGAAGACTCTGTCTCCTGGCAGCTGGTTGACTACGCCTCCCTCTCCACTCCCATCACAACCCCCTCACCCCTTCACCCCTGCTGTCACCAACACGCACTTACTAATCCTCCCTTCCACCCATTCAACCCAGAAATACCAATGCCAAAATCTCAAACCCATACTGGATTCAGGTTTGGGTTGGGTTTAAGATTTTCAAAATTTTATCAACAAATCCAATTCAAACTTAACCATTTTATGGGGCTAGTTTACTCCCCACACTCCATTAATGTTTCACAACATACAGTTGCTTTTAAAAACGTTTCTTTCAGGAAGTAGTCCAATTAACAAAAGGCCACACACAATAGAATGATACTTAGTCTTTGGATCGTTCTACTTAGTCAACTCTAGAGAGCACCTGAATGCAATTAGAATGGTAAAATCAATCTGTGCTGTTCACAAGCTGAATTAAAAAACAGTCTATCGATGCAGTTAACAGTGTTTCGTACTTACAGAATAGTATGTAGTATTGAATATGTCAAAGCAAGGTTTTACACACTTAAGTAAAAGGGAATTGTTAAGAATTGGCCTGATCTGCAGAAACCTATTAATTTTCTTGACATACCATAAAGTATGGAGTTTGTGTTTTCAATCCTGGTGTAAGCTAGACAAGGGTCTGATTTAGCTGAGTTTGCTGGATAGCTACTTTGTGATGTCAACAGCATTGATTTGATTCCCTCACCAGCTGACGTTATAATGAATGGTTCTCCTTTTCAACTTCTCTCCTCACCTGAAGTGTGGTGACTTTCAGGTTAAACCATTGCCAGTCATCTCTCTGTAATCAGACAACAGACCTATGGTCTGACAAAACTTTGGCCACTTTACTGATATTCAGTGAAGAATAGATTATTTGGCTGATCCCACTTGCTTTTGTTCCTGGCCATTCTTGTATTTGAATAAAAAGACAAAAGGCATTGAATTCTGAATAGACAGTTCATTTTATGAAAATATAGTAAACTCCATGTGTTTTTCTCCTAAGCATGAATAACATTATTACACACATGGGGTACAGAATCAAAAATTATCGAGATTTTATGACATTGTGCTGTACATCAAAAGCAGGCAACTTCTGGTTGGATATAAAGGAAGTGAACATGGTTGATGAAGTTTCCTGGATTGAAATGAGTTAAGGTGGTGGCCCTGAAAATATTTTGGAGAAATTGAGCCCATATTTTTCTTATTGTAAAAATATACTTTATTCATAAAAAAGTTTTTATGTACATATTGTGATGATACTGTGGTTTCAAGAGATGTATTTTGTCCTGATTTTTTTTTTGAAGAGATGTTTTAAGGCAGGGTACCAAGCTGTCTGTTATATGGCTGTAAAGTAAACAGCTTGTGAGGCTTTGGTGTTTTTTTTAAAGTAGGAACAATAGAAGCAGCCTGAATGGGTGTTCACGCTCCACAGAATCAGGAGATTTAGTTTTAGTTTTTCAGTAGCAATTGCTGGAGTCTTGAAGCTGGATGTGGAAGCTGCTTCTCCTCTTTTGGTTATGAATAAAAGCTGGGATTTTTTTCTCGCTGTTAGAATTGTGAGACAATCTGTTATTGAATTTGCCTTTGTCAAGGGTGTGTTTATGGGATGTTACTGTATCAGAACAGTTACTGTTTAGTAGTTAAATATTATTCTATTAAGTTTTCCAATATAGTTAAGCTTTTCCAATTTCTTCTTTCTTTTGTTGTATTTTAATTATGATGTATGAACAAGGTGTGTTTTCCTTCAAATCTGGTAGTTTGACCAATTTAATTGCATCTGGAATGCAGTAGCTGGCACTTGCCCTGAAAATAAGAAAAGTTAGGGTCTAGACTATCTTAATATGATTTGAGGGAGTTTGGCCTGGTCCATAACAATACACAGTTAGTAAAGCAGATGAGATCTGTACAGTCTTTGCAATCATTGGAGTTTGACTTGCTTGATAGTTACTATAAATTCAGAGTCATTTCTTAATTATGCAAGGGACGATTTTCTTATATTGGAGGCATTGGGAGGGTCTGATAATTGAACGGATCCCCTTTATACTTGGGCAGAAAGACCTTAGATGGTGGCCTTTCCCACTGTGCCTTGGCGGAAGCTGCCTCAAGCTTCAGCACATTTCTCAGCATATAGACCTGGACCTTGGAATGTGCCAGTCTGTGACACTTGACTGAGGATGGAAAGAAAAGCAGAGTTAGGATTTTGAGTCCAGTGACCCTTCGTCAGCATATTAACTCAATCTCTCTCTCTGTGCAGATGCTGCCAGATCTGCCGAGTTTCTCCAATACTTGCTGTGTTTGTTTGTTTCAGATTTCCATTGACAATTCTGTGTCTTATTTTGATTTATGTTATGGTTGGATTTGTAGCTGAATGCTAAAGCTTGTTGCATCATAAGATATTTCAAAATCCATTTCAGATGTAATTTTCGAATAAAATGTCATGAGGATCGTAAGGCTGGATCCCTTCCCATGAGAAAATTACACAGAGAGGAAATCCACATTTTTCATTAATGATTAATTTCATTATTATGGAAGGTGTTAATTCAGATTAATGGGCCTGTAGTTAGCTGGATTTATTTTGAGAAAAGATACATGTTGGCTTATTTCCAATCCACCAGGAACTCCTCTCAATGTACTCCCTTGAGATGATTAACAGTTCTTCACAGATGTTATCCACAATCACATTCATGCCATCTGATATATGCCTGTGTCCCTGGGGTTTATTGTCTTTGAGGTTGCCATCTCATTGTAAGTGATTAAAGCTGCATTTACTTTGTAGTCCGTTTCTTGTGAGACTTAGTTAACTGAGTTAATATACTGCATTTAATTTTGAAATGTACAGTTGATCTTGTAATAAATTTATGTATAATCAGGATCAAACATCTCCCATGTACTGGACTAGTCCTGAATTTTGGTCACTTGCATGGAGTGATCTGTCATGACATATGAAATTGATTAATACGTGCAAGATAACTTCTACCAATGTGATTTCTGGTGGCAGTCAGGAATCCCAGCGACCAGTGGGGTTCTTTGACTAATCTTAAGACCATTTGATACCTTTGTGTTAGAATAAAGACCTGGATTTCAGTAACCAAAAGATGAATAGCAATATTAAAGTGGCTTTGTGCCTAACTTCTTATGCTGTGTGCTATGCTAATAATGTTGGCTATAGGGAATACCTGGAGGAAAACAAAATCATTCAGTTAGTTGACTATATTTAGTTTATCCTCTATTTCAACTTTATTTCCGTCCTTGGGAGTTCTCAATTCTATTTTGACAGCCCTCCTGCTGTTCTAATACTGGAGGAATTTTATGCTTTGCACCTGGCTTCTACAGCTGTTCCCATCTCCCTTATCCCCTATCCCACGCAATCCAGCAACTTGAATGTGGGCAGAGCACTGATTATACATACTAATTTACAGGCTTATTTTACATAGTATGTTCTAAATTTCAAATTTCTGTTTGCTTTGCAAACAAAGTTTTTTTTTGTGTTATTACTTTTGTTTTCTCTCTTTGCTGTTCTCCACCATTTACCCAACAATTTAGTCCTTTAGACATGTTAAGGTCTTTAACAGGCTGTTTTTAAACCGTTTAAAAATAATTATAAAAGCTTTCTTTATTAGTAGTGACCAGGAAAAGCAGCAACACGTGGGTAAGAAAGGAAAAGGGTGAGTAAGAGAATAGCAGCAAAAGGGAAGAATGTAATGAGAGGGAGTGAAGTATTCAGCCGCAGGAAGATTGGAAGAAGAGCCAGTGATTGGCTTGAAGGTGACTGTTGCACATGAAGTACATGTACTTTTAAACTTCCAGTTTTAAACTGGTTACTCACTGCGGGATAGATGTTATTTTGTAGTAAAAACATAATTGCTGGAAAAGCTCAGCAGGTCTGGCAGCATCTGTGGAAAGAAATCAGTGTTAACATTTCAGGACAAGTGACCCTTCCTCAGAACTGCTGGTAGCTCAGAAAGTGTTGGTTTATATACAGAAGATAAGGTCGAGTAAGGGGATAAGGAGTAAATGATAGGTGGGGATAGACCCCAAACAGAGAGAAGAACAATTGGACAGACAATGAAGTGGATAAGAATCAGGCTAGGAGGGTGAGTAGCTATTAATGGGGATTGTTAGTTGCTAATAATAGGAATTTGTTTCTGATTTACAGCATCTGCAGTTCTTTCAGTTTTTATGTTATGTAGTAGTCCTATGACTCTGTACGCAGAATACCGCAACATCCCTCCAAAGCATATGTGCCTATTCAGCTTCCCAGTTTGAACTGTACATTAAACAGTTTATCTTCTTTTAGGAACATTGACAACAGATAGAAGAATATAACAGGGTGGCAGCATGGTTCTTGAAGATTTTACTGAGAAGTATATAAGGCTCAACCCATTTACACAGAGCCAAAGAATTGGTGTGGAAGAAAAATAACTGTCATGTAGCCACCAATTGTATATGATTCTATAGCAGTATAAGGGTCCTGCACACAGTCCATTAATTTTGGGACATTATGTCTCACTCTAGTCTGCAGAGATTAGGTCCTGATAAGATTATTCAAATTTAGAGTCATAGAGATATACAGCATGGCAACAGACTGTTCGGTCCAACTTGTCCATGTTGAACAGTCCTAACATTATCTAGTCCCATTTGCCAGCACTTGGCTCATATCCCTCTAAACCCTTCCTATTCATATACCCATCCAGATGCCTTTCAAATGCTGTAATTGTACTAGCCTCCACCACTTCCTCTGGCAGCTCATTCCATACACACACCACCCACTGAGTGAAAAGGTTGCCCCTTAGGTCCCCTTTATATCTTTCCCCTCTCACCCTAAAGCTCTGCCCTCTAGTTCTGGGCTCCCCTACCCCAGGGAAAACACCTTGTCTATTTACCCAATCCATGCTCCTCATGATTTTATAAAGCTGTGTAAGGTCACCCCTCAGCTTCCAACACTCCAGAGAAAACAGCCCAGCCTCTTCAGCCTCTCCCAATAGCTCAAATCCTCCAACTCTGGCAACATCCTTGGAAATCTTTTCTGAACACTTTCAAGTTTCACAACATCCTTCTGATAGGAAGGACACTAGACTTGTAGGCAATATTCCAAAAGCAGCTGAACCAATGTCCTGTACAGCAGCAACATGACCTTCCAATTCTTTTACTCAATGCTCTTACCAATAAAGGAAAGCATACCAAACACCTTCATCATTATCTTATCTACCTGAGACTCTAATCTCAAGAAACTATGAACCTGCACTCCAGGGTCTGTGAGTGCTTAAATAATTTAAACCTTTCAGTTTCAGCATTTTGTATAGGAGCAGATATTAAATTGTGGGCTCCAGCTAAAAGCAGAATTCTACAGACAGGAAAATTAATTACAACCTCAGACAATCTCCTCGAGGTCAGGGGGAAATTAAAAACTACAATTTAGGCTTGGGAAGAATAGCCTATCCCATAACATCAAGGCTCCTAATGCCTTGAAGAATATTGTAAATTCTTTTTTGTGTTGTTTTGAGACTGTAGCACATTTTTGTACCAAAATTACCACTTCACAAATGGAGTTTAAGGTAAGGTTGGGAAGGCAGAAACAAACCAACAGTGCACTCAAACAACAATCAATGACAATCTAAGTTCTGGAAAATGTCGGGGGTGATGGATTCTCAGGGGAATGTAGCACGAACAGCCAAGTTTCTGGTATTGAGACTGGCTCCAATACAATGAGGGGTATGTTGGGGTCCAAGAAATCAATTGTGTTAGCGGACTCTCTAGTCCAAGGCCAGCAGCAAAAAATCAGAATGGTGTGTTGATTCCCTGCTACCAGGATCAAGGATGTCTCAGAGAGGTTGCAGAATGTTCTCAAGGAGGAGAGGGGCCAGCAGGAGGCCATTGTACACATTGGAACCAATGACATCGGAAGGGAAATGATGAGATTGTGAAGGGAGAATATAAAGGAGTTGGCAGGAATTTAAAAATGAGGTCCACAAGAATAGTAATATCTGGATTACTCTCGGTGCTACGAGCTAGTGAGGGCAGGAATAGAAGGATAGAGCAGATGAATGCATGGCTGAGGAGCTGGTTATGGGAGAAGGATTCACATTTTTGGACCATTAGAATCTCTTCTGGGGTAGGAGTGACCTTGAATTGGAAGGGGACTAATATATTGACAGGGAAATTTGCAATAGCTGCTTGGGAGGATTTAAACCAATAAGGTGGAGTAAGGTGGGGGGGTGGGACCCAGGGAGATAGTGAGGAAAGAGATCGATCTGAGACCGGTACAGTTGAGAACAGAAGTGAGTCAAACAGTCAGGGCAGGCAGGGACAAGGTAGGACTAATAAATTAAACTGCATTTATTTCAATGCGAGGTAGGACTAATCAATTAAACTGCATTTATTTCAATGGGAAGGCAGATGAACTCAGGGCATGGTTAGGATCATGGGTCTGGGAGTGGGACCCAGGGAGATAGTGAGGAAAGAGGTCAATCTGAGACTGGTACAGTTGAGAAAAGAAGCGAGTCAAACAGTCAGGGACAAAGTTAAAAATCACACAACACCAGGTTATAGTCCAACAGGTTTAAACGCTCCTTCATCAGGCGATTGTGGAGGGCTCGATCGTAACACAGAATTTATAGCAAAAATTTGCAGTGTGATGTAACTGAAATTATACATTGAAAAATTGATTGTCTGTTAAGCCTTTCATCTGTTAGAATACAGTGATAGTTTCACTTCTTTCATGTGTAAATCACAAAACCCTTTTTTTTAAAGTTGCATTCTCGGGTTAGCTGTTAACAATGGTGATAGCCCTTTATGTTCCGCACTCTACACCAGCATCCCCCACAAGGATGGCATCAAGGAAACAGCCTCAGTACTCAACACCAACAACTGCCAGTCTACAAACAACATCCTACAACTCATCCACTTTATCCTCGATCACAATGTCTTCACCTTTGACAACCAGTTCTTCATCCAGACACATGGAACAGCCATGGGGACCAAATTTGCACCCCAATATGCCAACATTTTTATGCACAGGTTCGAACAAGATTTCTTCTCTATGCAGGATCTCCAACCAACATTGTACACTAGGTACATTAATTACATTTTCTTCCTCTGGACCCATGGCGAGGAGTCACTGATAAAACTACACAGTGTCATCAAAAAGTTTCATCCCACCATCAAACTCACCATGGACTACTCTCGACTGTCTGTCTCATTCTTGGACACGTGCGTCTCCATCAAGGACAGACACCTCAGCACCACACTCTACCACAAACCCACAGACAACCTCACAATGCCTCGCTTCTCCAGCTTCCACCCAAAACATATTAAAACAGCCATTCCTGTATAGTGATCCCAAAGCAGTTGTGGTTACCAATGGATTAGGCTCGGATAGCTTCAGTGTGGGTAGGGGCTGCCGTCAGGGATGTCCCCTCTCGCCATTGTTATTCACGCTAATAATTGAACCACTAGCAGAAGCTATACGAGCTGATCCTAATATAGTGGCCCCAAGGATTGGTACAGGTAAACATAAAATTACCCTTTATGCAGATGATGTTCTTCTATTCCTCAGTAACCCTTTGATGTCCATACCTCGCTTAATCCAAGTTATTAATACATTTAGTGCATTCTCAGGCTATAAAATTAACTTTTCAAAATCGGAGGCTATGCCAATAGGTGGCCTTGCTGTGATACCCCGCTTAGCGGACAG
>NC_057724.1:51856807-51878326 GCF_004010195.1 Chiloscyllium plagiosum
ACTTGCAGAGTTACATTGCACTTTGCTCAAAAACTGCATACATTCATGTAGAACTCTGAGCTCAAAAACTGCATGAATTTATGTAAAACTCTGTTATCTCACTTTTTAGATTAGAATCAATCTAAACATCAGGTCATAGACAGAGAACACAGGGGGCTAATGCCTTCAACATATCGTCTCGCTATCACCATTGTTAACAGCTAACCCGAGAATGCAACTTTAAAAAAACGGTTTTGTGATTTACAACATGAAAGAAGTGAAACTAACACTGTATTTTTGCTATAAATTCTGTGTTACGATCGAGCCCTCCACAATCACCTGATGAAGGACCGGCGCTCCGAAAGCTAGTGCTTCCAATTAAACCTGTTGGACTATAACCTGGTGTTGTCTGATTTTTAACATTGATTGTATTAGGCAAGAACTTTCAAAAGCTGGTTGGGGGTAGATGTTTGCAAGTAAAGGGATGGCTAGAACATGGGAAGCCTTCAGAAATGAGATAACGAGAGTCCAGCAACAGTATATTCCTGTTGGAGTGAAAGGAAAGGCTGGCAGGTGCAGGGAATGCTGGATGACAAGAGAAATTGATGGTTTGGTTAAGAAAAAGAAGGAAGCATATGTCAGTTATAGACAGGATAGATCGAGTGATTCCTTTGAAAAGTATAAAGGCAGTAGGAATACACTTAAGAGGGAAATCAGGAGGGTAAAAAGGGGACATGAGATAGCTTTGGCAAATAGAGTTATGGAGAATCCAAAGAGTTTTTACAAATAGTTTAAGGACAAAAAGGTAACTAGGGAGAGAATAGGACCCTCAAAGATCTGCAAGATGGCCTTTATGTGTATCCATAGGAGATGGGCGAGGTACTAAATGAGTATTTTGCATCAGTATTTACTGTGGAAAAGGATATGGAAGATATAGACTGTAGGGAAATAGATGGTGGCATCTTGAAAAATGTCCATATTACAGAGGAGGAAATACTGGATGTTTTGAAATGCATAAAAGTGGATAAATCTCCAGTACCTGATCAGGTGTACCCTAGAACTCTATGGGAGGCTAGGGAAGTGATTGCTGGGCCTCTTGTTGAGATATTTGTATCATCGATAGAAACAGGTGACGTGCTGGAAGACTGGAGGTTGGCTAATGTGGTGCCACTATTTAAGAAAGGTAGTAAGGACAAGTCAGGGAACTATAGACCAGTGAGTCTGACGTCAGTGCTTGGAGGGAATCCTAAGGGACAGGATGTACATGTATTTGGAAAGCAAGGACTGATTAGGGACAGTCAACATGGCTTTGTGCGTGGGAAATAATGTCTCATGAACTTGAGTTTTTTGAAGAAGTAACAAAGAGGATTGACAAGAGCAGAGCATGATCTATATGGGCTCCAGTAAGGCGTTTGACAAGGTTCCCCATGGGAGACTGGTTAGCAAGGTTGGATCTCATGGACTACAGGGAGAACTAGCCATTTGGATACATAACTGGCTAGAAGACAGAGGGTGGCGGTGGAGGGTTGTTTCTCAGACTGGAGGCCTGTGACCAGTGGAGTGCCACAAAGATCAGTGCTGGGTCCAATACTAGTCATTTATATAAATGATTTGGATGTGAGCATAAGAGATATAGTTAGTAAGTTTAAAGATGACATCAAAATTAAAGATGTCATGTACAGCAAAGAAAATTACCTCAGATTACAATGGGATCTTGATCAGATGGGCCAAATGGGTTAAGGCATGGCAGATTGAGTTTAATTTAGACGCTGTATTTTGGGAAAGCAAATCTTCGCAGGATTTATACATTTAATGGTAAGGTCCTGGGGAGTGTTGCTGAACAAAGAGATTTTGGAGTGCAGGTTCATAGCTCCTTGAAAATAGAGTCACAGGCAGAAAGGATAGCGAAGAAGACATTTGGTATGCTTTCCTTTATTAGTCAGAGTGTTGAGTACTAGAGTTCAGAAGTCATGTTGTAGCTGTACAGGACAACGGTTAGGCCACTGTTGGAATGTTACATGCAATTCTAGTCTCCTTCCTATTGGAAGGATGTTGTGAAACTTGGCAGGGTTCAGAAAAGATTTACAAGGATGTTGCCAGGGTTGGAGGATCTGAGCAACAGGGAGAGGCTGAACAGGCTGGGGCTGTTTTCCCTGGAGTGTCAGAGGCTGAGGGGTGAACTTATAGAGGTTTACAAAATTATGAGGGGCGTGGATAGGGTAAATAGACAAAGTCTTTTCTCTGGGGTCGGGGAGTCCAGAACTAGAGCTGATATTGTCTTTGTTCTTTCATTTAAAGGTACCTGCCAACATCTGCTGAGTCAGTCCAAGTTAAAAATATAAGTTACTTGTCCCACCTTCTCCATACAGTTTTCCAAATGTGGAATGGGATATGAATCAGACTTTGTAACTGCATTGATTTTGCGATAATCTACCATAATCATTGGGAACCATCTGTGGGTGAGCTCCAGTTGTTTTTTTTAGATTACATTACAGTATGGAAACAGGCCCTTCGGCCCAACAAGTCCACACCGACCCGCCGAAGCGCAACCCACCCATACCCCTACATTTACCCCTATATCTAACACTACGGGCAATTTAGCATGGCCAATTCACCTGACCTGCACATCTTTGGACTGTGGGAGGAAACCGGAGCACCCGGAGGAAACCCACGCAGACACGGGGAGAACGTGCAAACTCCACACAGTCAGTCGCCTGAGTCGGGAATTGTTGTGAATCACTTCAATGATATTGTCTTTAAGCATGTGTTCAATCTCTATTTGAACCTGTGCCAACTTTAGAGGGTTAAGTTTTTCAGGATGTTGTTTAATTGGAACAGCATTTCTTATATTTACGTCATGCAAAGTTAGATTAGTACTTCCCAGCTCATTCCCACATATCTGCCCATGTGATTGTAATAACTCTTTCATGTCATTTTGATTTTCCTCTGGAAGGTAACTCAGTATTTTATCCCAATTTTTGAGAACTTCCTCATTGTTCAATTTAATATGACGAATGTCCAATTCAGAATCACCTGAACTCGGTACTTCATGCTTTGTTGCAACAAGTAATATATTCTCCATTTGCATTCCTTCCTTATCAAAATACCTCAACAGCATATTCGCATGACACACACTGCGAGATTTCTTCCTATCTGACATTCTTATCAAAAAAATCACCTCACTCAATTTCCTTTCGATTTGATAAGGCCCACTAAACCTTGCTTTTGAAGGTATATCTATCACTGGAAGTGACAGTAATACTTATCTCTACTATCAAAATTGCAAAGTTTTGATTTCTTGTCTGCTTCTGTTTCATCACATGCTGTGCTGCATTTAAATGTTGCTCAGCCAACTCACCTGTTCTATTCAACCTTTTCCTAAAATTTTACACCTAGTCCAAATATATGGTCTCTGAGTTCTGACTCACCAATTTGTCTTTAATTAACTTCAGTGGTCTTCTCACCTCATGCCCAAAAACCAATTCAAATGGACTGAATTTAGTTGGTTCACTTGGTACATCCCTAATTGCAAACAGTACAAATGGAATTCCTTTGTAGCAATCCTCTGGATAGTCTTGACTAAAAGCCCTCAACATGGTCTTTCAAGTTTAATGCTACCATTCTAATGCTCCTTGCGATTCTGAATGGTACATAGTGGATTTGAATTGTTTTATTCCAAAGCTATCCATAACTTCCTTGAAAACGTTTGATGTAAAATTTGACCCTTGATCTGATTGTATCTCTGTGGGTAGTCCATATCTCATGAAAAGTTTGAGTAATTCTTCTACAAACCTTTTAGCCTTGATACTGCATAATGGAATGGCCTCTGGAAATCTAGTTGACACATTTTGGTCAGCAAATACTGATTCCCACTTTTTGTTTTAGGTAGGATTCCTATGCACTTGATTAAGACCTTTGTAAAAGACTCCTCAAATGAGGCAATGGGTATAAAAGATGTTGGTTTAATCACTGCCTGAGGTTTTCTAATTACCTCACACATGTGATATGTCTGGCGAAATTGAACTGGACCTTAATAAGTCCAAGCCAATAAAAATGTTTTTGCATTTTGCCTTGAGTGTTTCTTAATCCAAAATGACCTCCTACTGGTAATCCATCTGACACCCACAACTCGCCCTTTCTATAGCCCACCGGTAATCTAACTGGATAAACTTCTGTCCATTTCTCATTAGTCTGAATACATTATGGTCTCCATTCCCTCATCAAGGTGTCATTTGTATGATTGTAACATTCTGCAATACACTCATATTCTTCTGCTGTATATGATATTTGATACCACTGCTTCAGTTTTTCATCTTTTTGGTGTAATTCAGCTAATTTCTCTGAACTAAAAATATCCATGTTTTTGTTCACCTGTTCTTGTTTTTTTCTTAATAATTTGATCAAACATAGTCTTTGATCATTGTACTTCAACTTCCTTATCCTTGTTCTTTGATTTCTCCTCCTGCTTCAGCTTGTGACTTTGTGAACTTCTTATCACAGTCAGGAAAAATCCCAGGATATACTTCCTGTATCATCTGATGTTC
This sequence comes from Chiloscyllium plagiosum, assembly GCF_004010195.1. NCBI lineage: Eukaryota > Metazoa > Chordata > Chondrichthyes > Orectolobiformes > Hemiscylliidae > Chiloscyllium > Chiloscyllium plagiosum. The sequence goes on from NC_057724.1 coordinate 51,861,331, forward strand.
AATTGGCTTTTTAACCATGGTAGGCATTTGTCCAGCTATAATGATCCAGCTATATCATTACCAAGAACAAATTGTATTCCTCGAGGTGAGAATTTCTCTATCACTCCTACCATGACTTCACCACTTTTCACTGGACACTCCAATCTCACTTCACACAATGGAACACTTCTCATCTCAACATGAATTCCACATATGTTACCACTTTTTCTGGCAGTAAGCCTTCAGAATCTCTCACCATCAAAGATTGACATGCTCCAGTATCTCTAAAAATTTTAATGTCTTTACTTGCTCCTCATGGCATATACAAGTAAGCCTTAGCCTGGCAAGTGAATTCCTGAAAGAGATCTGGCACTTTCTTCTCAACCAATCCCTGATCAGGTTGTACATTCTATTGTAGCTTCTTAGCTTCCATTGTGTTTTTCATGACAAAACATTCTGGCTTATCCGGTTTTCCCACATTCATCTTCTTAAGACCTTTTCTAAACCACCAAACACTGCAACTTCATGTGACCTACTTTACTGCAGTGAAAACACCCGGGCAATTTATTTCTCTTCCTCCTCATGTGTTTTCTTTTTACCCTGCAGTAGAATTGAGAGAGGGAAAATCAGCTTCCACTTCTTCAAGCCCACAGCTGCTTCAAACTAAACCTAAAAACTAAAAAAAATTGGAAATCCTGGTCTGTGAGAGCTACCCACACTCATCTAGGTTGCTTCTATTGTCACAATTTACAAAAAACCCCAAGACCTCACAAGCTGTTTACTTCAGTGGTTTTGGCCAACTGTTATCACCTCTGCCTTCCAACCTCTTTTCAAAAAATGACAAAATAACTTCTTAAAACCACAGCATAATCACATCATGACAGCCACACTTAATGTGGGGTGGTGCCTCAAGCTATAATCTCTGGCTTCAGGCTAGTGGCCTGTACCAGGGAAAACAATCCACATAAGTGTGTGTGTGTGTGTGTGTGTGTGAAGTTAGAAGAATTGAAACTTGCTATAACCCTTGAGTTACTGTTAAACTGAATCCTTGACTCATCACTAACCCTTGCAAATAGAAATCCCCAATACCCAACACCACCAGACATGACATCACACGAACCTCTGATCTCCTTCACTTAATTTCATACACTGCCAGAAACAACACCACAACCCCCTTCCCCAACTTAACTGATCAAATCCCAAGGAAACCGACATATACCCCACTGACCTGGAATAACCCATCCAGATCCCTGACCCCCCACACAATACCTGACCTGACCTGCCTACCCTTCACTGCTCACTTCCCTACTCCTGTGTGCCAAACCTCATCCTCAGTATGACCTGACATGACAGCCACATCCACAGTCTCAAATTGACTCCACTGGATCTGAAATCCATTGCTCAACCCAACCTCTTGCCCAACTTGAAGCATTCACCCTCACCAAAATGGCACTCGATGTTCTCTCCCAACTGGTACCCTACACCTTCTCCCAACTGACACCTTTTGTCCTACATTTTCATACAAACCACATTATCCCCGTACTTACCAGGCATACTTACTTTCTCTCAGTTGCTTTCTAAAGTAGCTACAGACCTTTAAATCACATAATACAGCACTTTAAGAAAAAATGAATTTGATTTCCATGCTGATCTTCTCCACTTCTCATGGATTTCCAGATTGCTTGCACTGCTTCAAAGGAAATGGCTCCTGCCAGGAAATTCCAGGAGAAAATTATGTTATACCTAAGCAATGCATTTGTAGATGTTGGAAGTTGCCTTACTCTATGGGAATACAGAACAAGAGAAGGTCCGTTGGTCCTTTGAAACAAAGGGTATGGGGGGTAGACATGGGAGTGAAGTTTAGACTCCAATCAGTTCAGCCATAATCTTACCAAATGGTGGAACAGACTCAATAGACCAAATAAACATATTCAAAATGAGATTGGCTCAGATTTTAATCGATCTTCACAGACAGTTGATTAGGATAGCAGAACATCGATACACAAATTAAACAGGCCCTCTTGTGGCACACACATAGTGTCCCTACCTTTGGTTTCAAGTTGTGGAATAACAACTCTGAACAGATTGATTAGAAAAAAAAGACATTTCACTCAGTGAACATCAAAGAATATGCTAACACAGTGGTACAAACAGAAACCTTGGTCACCATTCAGCTTATATGCTGACAAATGCAGGGGCAGCATTGTATGTAAAACTGGGTATATATGCAAACATCTTTCCACTTCATGCACTGTAATACATATTCCCTCAGACGAAACAAGTAGTGATTCAGCCAATGTGGCCAAACTCACTCAAAGAATCTTTCCCTGGGATTCATTAATCTCAACGATCACTACAACAACTGACCATGGCCACCTCAGATCTTTCACAATACCGGTGGGAATCGTACACTTGAAATCAAGTCCCATCATTTTACAAGTTTTCACAAATGTGAAGTATGACTAATTTAATCACTAGGAGTGGTTAATGTCACTGACTCTTTCCACTATCTCAGATAAAATTAACGCATATCAGAATTCATCAATGAACAAGAAAACTGAAAACTTATTTATTATAAGTTCATTAGAAAATTATGAACTTTTATAAGTGTGAGTTTCTTTTATTTTAGATAGTGGAGACAGTCATTATAATTAAATTATCCTCTAATATGTGGCAAATCACTAATATACAGACGTAAACTATACTATGTTTTAATCTAAATGCACACACATTCATTTGCAGATAGGATGGACAGAACAGATGAGACAAACTATTTCTTTCTAGTGTTTCATGTGTGAAAAATATAGAAAAAAAAAAGACATGAAGTTTCTGATTCAGAGTTCACCCCAAAAGCAAACATGGGGTGACTTTTCCACAGTTCTCTTTTGGTTTTTGGCAATGATATCACATTGCTGTCAATCATGGTGGTCCTCAATTTGGAAGCCAGACAATTAGACCTAGGTCTTGGCTTGAGTTAGCAATTCTCTCTTCTTGCAAATATATTGTGTGTTATTTCTTTTCTACTCAGAGAGAGAAGTTAATAACTTGGCGTCACTTCTCAATGGCCAAACAAGGACAGACCTGCCCAGTCATTAATCATCAATACCCTCATGAGTTCATGATGCATTAATCAAAAAACAGTAGAAGATGCCCATATCCATTAATTGGTTAACAATTTGCACATCTCAATGTTGGATAGAATATTTAAGTACAATACCCAATTGATGACACATAGAATCAATGGAAATTGTCAACATATCCCCAGGGCTGAAAATGTGTTGCTTGAAAAGTGCAGCAGGTCAGACAGCATCAAAGGAGCAGGAGAATCGACGTTTCAGGCATGAGCCCTTCTTCAGGAATGAGGGAAGTGTGCCAACCAGGCTAAGATAAAAGGTAGGGAGGAGGGACTTCGGGGAGAGGTGTTGGAAATGCGATAGGTGGAAGGAGGTTAAGGTGAGGGTGATAGACTGGAGTGGGGGTGGGGGCGGAAAGGTCAGGAAGAAGATTGCAGATTAGGAAGGTGGTGCTGAGTTCGAGGGTTGGAACTGAGACAAGGTGGGAGGAGGGGAAATGAGGAAACTGGAGAAATCTGAGTTCATCCCTTGTGGTTGGAGAGTTCTTAGGCAGAAGATGAGGCGCTCTTCCTCCAGCCGTCGTGTTGCTATGGTCTGGCGATGGAGGAGTCCAAGGACATCCCCAGTGCCAAATATGAACATCAGATGGTATGACAGTGTGACAAAACAAATTCCATATTGTAATACTACCATAACCAGAGGCAATTAATAATCTTACCTCAAACAATGATGATATGCAGGAGGTAGATGGTGAGGCTGGGAGGGAGGCAGCAAGAGGGAGGAGGAATTAGGGAGACAACAAGCAGGTAGGTTGGGGTGAAGTAGCAAGTCAAGGGAGGTGGTGATCTGGATGCAGAAAGAGTAGGGGTAATATGAAAATGTTAGTTAATGAGGGTTAAATTACTAAGTGTTAGTAATGTTAGACTAATTAACATTGTTGCTTTACTCAATGTTCTACTTATGCTTTTGTAGAATTATTAAAAGAAGACTGATTGCAAAAATGTTTGACACATTTAAATCACAAGGGCGTTTTAGGTAATTTGTGAAAAGGGTTGGATTCTTGACCTGATGTCTTCTGTGGTCATCTCATGGGACATTTTAAACTATGGCGTGTTCTTCAATGTTACCTCTCCTTAATGTACTTTTGTATGCATTGTGAAAGATATCAAGAATTATGAACCATTTCACAATTCATAGATTGTTAATTGAAACAAACAGTGGATAGAGTAAATTACCCCACTTTCCATTCTCCCTCCTGGGATTCCATTCTGTTTTCACCACAATGCTCCCTTCATTTGTTCCAGATGTATTTTCTCCTTGCAATATTCATTGAATTTACAGGGGCTCTGTCTTTCTAACCCTCACCCTTCAGTTCAGAAGAACTAATATCTCTTTAATTTCGCTAAGCCACTTTAACTCTTCCTCAGTCTGGTTGTTGATGAGAAGAAATGGCTGAGATATTTTCTTCTCCATTTGTAATTGTTTTAAGTAAACACTCAAAAAGATAAACAATGCTCTTTTTCCATATTTTCTCTCAATTCAAAATACAAACCTGCTCAGCACTTTCTAATTTCAAGCTATTACATTAAAATAATGGATCCTTGTTCTTTCTTGAATTATTGTTGCCAATTTCAAGTTTCCTTCTGTCAAGTGGCTGGTATACAAGCTGCAGTACAAAACCTAACCAATGTCTATTTGGTAGCTTAGTGGTTATGGTACTGAACTCAAAACCAAGAAGTCTAGAGTTCACATGTGGTAAATTTAAAATTGAATCAGTGAATCTAGTAATTTTTGGAGTGACAATTAGTCATGTTAATGGAAGAGATCTATATTATTACCTCTTCTTTCATACAGAAAGTGGTTGAGGCCAAACTGTTGAGTGTTTTCAAGAAGGAATTAGAGAGAGTGGCACAGCTAAAGGGATCAAAAGGTATAGGGAGAAAGTGGGAACAGGGTACTAGGTTGAATGATCAATCATATTGAGTGGCAGAGCAGGCTTGAATGGCCTACTCTTGCTCCTATTTTCTATGTTTTTATATCTGTGGTAATGTTTTAAAAGTATATGTTATATAGATTTTGGCTTCTTTTGGTGGTGCATTTTCACAGTTCACCTTGATATTGGTGCAAAATGTATTCTGTAGTGGGATGTAAAATAGTAGAGGGAACACCCATGGCATCTCTTAGAAATATTTTGAAAGACTAAAGCCATTATGCTTGTTTATTTTTTAATTAAAATAAATACCTATATTTCTGGTTCTACCTTCTACCTGCAAGTAGATTTTCTTGTCACAGTGCTGATGAATATTTATGTCATCTAAGTACATCTCAATATTACTTTAATTCATTCAATCCTCTAAAATTGGATATCAAATATAATTAACACCATAACTTTGGAAAGGAAATTTTTAATTTAAATTATTTTGATTTACCATGTCTCCAATTTTCTGAAGTTGTCAATGTGTATAAGCAAAAATTCAATTGTCAGTGTGCTGAATGTAAAAATGGATAAGCTTGTATATTACATTTTTCTGAAAATCTATTTTGAAGTGTGTGTCTCTGTTCATAAGGTGGCAGTATAAGTCCACATATTAAGCATCAATTATTTTCTTCTCTGCAATTTCCCTCTTTGACATGCTGCCAGCCTCACTGACTACTGGAACAATTTCTTTCATGACTGATCCTGCAATTGCTGGACAACAAATTTCTCTAATGTGAGATTCAGCTTTTTCTTGTAATTCTATTCCTCTATATAAAGTACAGTATAAGATAATGTGGTGACATGATAAATTGATTACTGTGTCCACCTTTACATAAAAGGTGATAAAATTTGCAAAACACTACTTATGTGCTGTTACATTGTCCAAAAAATTCCCTGCAATTAAAAGTAACCATGAATATAGGTTCATTATGACTAAAAAACAATTTAACATAGACGGTTTGTAAATTGTATCTTTCATGTTGACATATTTCAGTCTGGATTTTAAAAAGATTAATTGCAAAACTGATACTGCATTTGACAATATGAACAGAACATTTATAAATTTACAGCATATTGCAATTCATTTCTCCAGCTTTTTTTCTTTAATGCTTTTCTCCTGTAAGCTGTGACTTCTGTCGAATGATTCTACAATTACAGGTGACACTCAGTGCCTTGCTCACATAACTATTCTTTTCTGCATATGTGGAGAGAATTGTGTGTCAGCAGATTACTTTATTGTCAGCGATGTTGTGGATGAACAGGATAATGTGTTCCAGTGTGCCCATTGTCCAAACAGGCTGTTTCCAACATGCAACTCTCGATGTCACAACATTTCAATCCATGATACGATTGTTTTCCTGGTCAAGATTAACTCAGTTAACTCAGATGGGAATTAAAGAAAGGACCTTGCTCTTGAAAAGCAAAATTTAATTTAAAAGGTAAGGGGCTAGTAAATGTCATTATTAATAGGAATGGATATTCTTGTCTGTGACTCCCAGAAAGTTAGCATGCAGGCCTATGAAACAGTTAGAAAATAAAAGCGTCCTTTATATTAAAGGGATTGATTATATATAAGTAAGGAAGTCTTGCTGCAATTGGATAGGATTTTGTTGAGATCATGCCTGAGTACAATATTCTTTCCTTATTTAAGAAAGGATATATTTGTCTTAGAGTGGGGGCAACAAGGGTTCACCATACTGACAATTTGTATGAGAGAGTTTAGATTAGATTAGATTCCCTACAGTGCGGAAACAGGCCCTTCGGCCCAACAAGTCCACACTGACATTCCAAAGAGTAACCCACCCAGACCTATTCCCCTACTCCTTACTAATGCACCTATCACTATGGGCAATTTAGCATGGCCAATTCACCTGACCTGCACATCTTTGGACTGTGGGAGGAAGCCAGAGCACCTGGAGGAAACCCATGCAAACATGGAGAGAATGTACAAGCTCCACACAGCCAGTCACCCGAGGCTGGAATCGAACCCGGGTCCCTGGCGCTGTGAGGCAGCAATACTAACCACTGCTGTGCCGCCCACAATAAGTAGAGTTTGAATAGATTGAGCCTTTCTGGAGATGATTTGGAGATGATCTCATTGACATGCATAAAATTCTTCAAGAGCCTGACATGATGGATGCTGAGAGGGTTCTTGCCCCTGGCTGGAGAATCTAGAACTAAAGTCATAGTTCCATTTTGAGCTCCCATTCCGATGGAGATGAGGAAATCTTTATCTATCCCTCTAATTCTTTGCTGTTCTCTATCTGAGAGGGCTTAGTCAATGAGTATACTCAAGACTACATTTTGGGGCAATAAAGGAATTAAAGGATATTATGATCAGATAAATATGAATTTCATCCATGAATATAATGAATGGTGAGGAGTCTGTAATGGCTATACAACCATTCCTGCTTCTGTTTCATTTGCTATTAAACTATCCCAAGAGTGTCAAATGCTATATTCCCAATTAACTCCAGTACCTAAATTAGAGGAGAAGTTATCAATATTAATTGACACAATATCCTTTATTTTCGTCATTCTTCAAAACAAAAATTGAACATCATGATCAAGCAGATGTTAAAAATGCTACAATGCATTGAAAAATTGTTTATTAATATCTATTTTGCTTCCTGTCAATATTATTACTTCAAGGTTGTTGAAGAGTTGACTAATTCACAGAAAAATTGATATTCATTCTCTTTTGACCTCTTCTGTATTTATCTTGCTGCTCTTCCTCTATCTCCTGAAGATACTGAGTGGGATACCATGGTAAACATTAGTCCTTTTGTGGTTATAATCCATGTAGGTTTTGTTGGACATCATGATGCAGCTGGATCTTGTCCTCACTTGTTAGCTGCTGACCTGCGTTTAGAACAGGCATCATTGAATAACAATCAGAATCAGGAACCCTAGCTGATATTAATTATACTTTCTCTCCCAGCACACTTTCAGACTAAAGCACTGCCTAATTATCATGACACAGCTGTTACTCTGGCTGAGATTTTAATATAATGTGAATAGGAAAAAAACATTCCAGCCGATCAAGTTCATTACTTGCAATGAACAATGTACAGTCTGTCTCCTGAATTCTTAGCTCATAAAAAAAATCACTTGAGAAAGTCATTAAACTTTGGTATGAAGTCTCTGATGTCTTTGAACTAACTCTGGAAAATATTGCCATGTCTAAATAACATTTCTTTATGGTCTCTCAACAATTGAATTATTAATATCTAAACTTAGAAACATAACTTTCAATCAGATACCTAGTCAAATAATCAACTTATTTTAAATTATCTTATTGATCTAATAATTTTTGAAGTTATAGTTTATTTCTTTCAAAACAATAATACATTACTATGATACTACATTGAAATTATGAAGTGACATTCTAACTGTTTAAATTCCTAATTGCAAAATGGTTTTGCTGAGGGAGACACTTTTGACTGCTCTTGTAATTTTGAGGAGCAAAAGTAGAAAACAGTAAAAACGTGTAGATACATGGTGGCTTCAGCATAGAAAAATGTCCCAGAAACATTGCTTCTGAACCAAAAGACAAATATTTGGGGTGAGTGACAAAGATTGGTCACAGATTTTTTTTAAGGTAGGTGTTTAAAAAATGGTCAAAAATACAAATAGGCAGAGTTTTCTAAAGGAATTCCAAAGAATGTGGCCTGGGGACCTGCCAATGGGAGAATCCAGACAGGAGGAATGCACAAGATGCCAGAGACAGAGGAACTAATGTCAAAGAGCTCTGAAGGTCTGGAGGAAGTTACAGATGTGAAGAGGGACAATAGCATTAGGTGACAAAAGCACAAGGATGAGAATTTTAAATTGGAGTTATTGGGAGACCAGTAGCAAATACAGGTCATCATAAATTGGGGGTGATATGTGTCTGAAATCTGGTGAAGGTTAGATTATGAGAACGAAAAATAAAAAAGGCGAAGTTTACAGAATGTGGAATATGAGAGGCCACATGCAGCATTGGAATAATGAAATCTATGGGTGATAAAGGCATAGCTCAGTGTTTTAGCAGAGGGATAGACGTATTGCTGCTTTACTGGAAGTAAATGAGCTCTGCAAAGATATGTAGTTGGAAACTCAGCATGGTATCAATAAGGTAACTGTAGCCTCTCACCCCTAATGGTTGAGTTACATTTCACATGTGTTCACCCCATGACTTCAAATGATATTCCTATTCTTTCTGCACGTTTACTTTTCTATATGTTGTTGCTTCACCTGAAATGTTTTTCTTCTCTAACTATATGAAGTTCGTAAACCTTCATTAAAAATAGTGATTGTTACTGAAAATAGAAAAGGGACTTGAGGAAGCATTCATTTTGTTTTGCTATCAGAATGAGCAGGCATGCAATTTTGTGCATGGACCTCCATGTCAGTCCATTGCTGTTATTTCAGTCCGAATTAGTTTATATGAAGTGATTCTACTTTGGATCAACAACCCAAAACTCTCTGACAGATGGTTAATTGAGGCTAATTTTTGATATTTACAATTAAAAATCTGTTCCTGGACTGATAAGAATTTTCAGTTGGAAATACAGACAGTTTATGTTCAGAAACCAAGTTGGACTAATCATATTAATGCTGTGGCTGCAAGAGCAGGTTTGGTCTAGGAATCCTGAAGAGAGTAACTCAACTCCTGACTCTCCAAAGCTTGCGGGCAGAGGAAATGACCTGGGAGTTGCAGTGGGACCTCTCCAAAGCTTGTCCATCACCTATAAGGCACAAGTCAGGAGTGTGATTGAATACTCCCCAGTAGCCTGGATAACTGCAGCTTGAACAACACTTGAAAGCTTGACACTATCCGGGACAAAGCCACCTGCTTGATTTGCACCATGACCACTTTGAATTAATAATAAACTGATGTCTTCTTCATTGGATGTTACCATGTTTTAAGTACTTGTTCTTCCTCCATCACAAACCTGCAGCTTCAATACTGGTCAATAGGTCTGCTGCCTGTCAGCGATGGATGGATGGCATTCAGCTTCAAGATCTTGCTCCAAAATGAACAATGAGCTGGCTCCCTTCCATTAACTGGCACAACTCTTTAAAATGTCTGGTACATGTTGTGTGGGATCGGGATGTGGAATTTAACCAGGATACCTGATACTCTAGATGCCAGTCGAGCTGGACAAAGAAAGAGTGCAGAGGAAAGAATCCTGCAATCTGAAACGGTAAGTCTGATTTCTGTCCACAGATGCTGCCAGACTTGCTGAGCTTTTCCAGCAATTTCTGTTTCTGTTTCGTATTTACAACATCTGCAGTTCTTTTGTTTTTTTAATATTAGAGAATATTATAGTGCTGAGACGAAGGATGTCAGGGAATCTATTTGGAAAGAGTTAAGAAACTAGAGAATTATATGCTATGTATTCTATAGGAAGCCAACTAATGGGAAGGAAAATCACAAGTTAATTTGCAGGGAAGTTACAGAAGTGTGCCAAAGATAAGTAGTCGTGTTAATGAGGATATTGTAATATAAACTTATTGCAACAGGAAGGAGGAATAAATTTTGAAATATGTTTAGGAAAATTTTCGAGGTCAATATTTTTCTGTCCCAATGAGGAAAGAGGCATTGTAGCATCTGTTTCTAGTTATGAGCTGGATAAAATGGATCTAGTGTCAGTAGAGGAACATTTAAGGAATAGTGATCATAACATCATTTAGATGTTATAGAATTTACATTAGCTGTGAATAATCTCAGGCAGAGAGCAATCAGAAGTGATTAACTTGAGAAGTGCTAATTTCAGCAGACTGGAAACAGATGTGGCCCAGGTAAATTGGAATTAAAGATCAGCAGGTGAATCCATAATGAAACAAAAGTCAGTCTCTATAGAAGAGGTGCAGATATAGTTAGGGCACATTCTCACCACGTGGCAAATTAGGGCAAGCAAAGTCTGAACTTCCTAGATAACTAAATAGGTAGCTAGTAAGAAACAGTGGAGAAAAGATACACGTGATAGATGCCAGGGTAATAACAGAAGTACAAAGCAAGCTGAAGATAGGAAGTTCAGAGTGGAAGCAAAAAGGGAATAAAAGAGATAAAGAGAGAGTATGAAAAGAGACTGGCAGCTAATATAAAAGGGTATCTAAAGTTCTGTAGACATATAAATAATAAAAGAGCAAAATACAAAGAGAGAGAGAGAGTCAATTCAACATTAAAAATGAGCAACACGTGAATGGAAGAAGGCATACTCATACAAAATGAGTACTTATCATCGGTAGGAACCAATGAAGGAGATGCCACCAAAATCATAGTGAAACAGCAAGTGTTTGACTGGATAGGCTAAAATAGATAAAGAGGGGTTACTAGAGATGCTGTTCCTAATTAAAGTCATTAGAAATTATTGGGATGCATCTATATTGAAAGAAGTATGGCCACATTGACAACAGAGGCAATGTGGTCCCTTCCCTGTTGTGAGCTTACAGTTCAAAATGCAGAGATTGGTAGGTTACAACAAAGGCATTTTTCGTGGTGAAAGCCTCTGATGTATTGGACTTGCTGACTGAAGTAAGGGCATTTTGAGCATAAAGTCACTTCCTATTGCCTTAATGATGGGTGTTCCTTGGCCAACCTTAGTCCCCGAGCTGCTGTATGACTTGCCTGATGATTCTTAATTGCTTCCTAATTATAGGCTTACTCTCGTGCTGTGGGCCCAAGCTTACTTGAACTGAAATTGAAAGTGCTCAAAAATATTTCATCCACTAGTCTTCTTTAGATAGAAAATGGTTTCAGTGGAGTGACTGCTTTCTCTTGACAGCAAGTGACAGATGAGCTGTACTCAGTCTCCTTTTTGTCCTTGACACACAGATAAATCAGTATCAAACTGACATAAGCTTTCAGAAGAAAACAGTTGCCAGAAGATCTTACGAAAGGTGTTAGAAACTCTGAAGTTGGTAAGTTTTTTTCCAAAGTAACACAGTCATAGTTTTTTTAAAATTTTAACCAGCACATCTGACAAATTTGCACTATTTAGAGATTGTGTTTTATTCACCTGGGTTTGTCATATTGTCGTACATATACAATTTAGATCTGAGCGTTGCAGAATGTTTATGTTTTAGGGTTATCTGATAACTAAGCATGTAAAGGTATAAACTATTGTAATACTGTACCATTGGTGTAGCTACGTTTCTGGCCTTTTTAAAGGCTTGTTTACAAATTGGAGGAAAGTCAATATTAATAATATTTGAATTAGCATTGTTTGTTTCCTTATTTGGGTAATCAGGAAAATGCAATGTTCTGGCTGAAGAAGGTACTATATGAAATAATTAAAGCTTAATCTGTAAATAAGAGTGGATTTGAATTCTTTCCATTTCAGCAAATAATACCTTCCTGGCTACTATTTTTAACACTTGCACTATATAAACTGTTTAATGGTTTCATTTCTCTTGTCATCAAGTCTTACTTTAGGTGTTATTACCATCTCCAGTGGTACCTTTGAGTACTTCGGTGTTTTCCATCTGCCTACCTCTCAAATGAAAAAGACTGCAATTTATCAAAGTGTCAATCTCTCCTTCACCTTTTTTTTATGGTCTGGGAAGAAGAGGGCCATGAGATTAATGACTTTTAGTTTTCAGGACAAGCTGAGAGAAGTAGAATTTCAAGGAGATGTGATTGAGGTATACACAAAAAAAGGAACAGACTCTATTCATGTGAATTGGACATTGAGCTAAGTAGGTGAAAGAGAACAAAGGAACATCAACATAAATTGCAAAAGCATTGAGCTAAAATTCATTTTTTAATAGATATTTTTATTGAAAACTTAACATTTTTACAAGTTTACAAAAAATAAAAAAAATCCCAAGTATAAACATTGATATACAATTAAATCTTAAATAAATAATAATCAAAATTTAATAAAAGAAAAATACTGAGAGAAAAAAAATCAAAACTCAACTAACTACTAATCTAACCTACAACTAACCAGAGTGTATAATTAAGTCTCTTACATTATCAAATAAGAGAAAGAAAAAAAAACCAACGGATAACCCAGAAATTGGGTAGTGAGATACATGCTCGGAATGTATTAACATCAAATGTAACAAAACCCGTATTCGTGTGGGATTCCTCTCTTAAGGAGCCCCAGACCATCCAAGTTCGCCATCTCAATTAAATAAAAGCCCTTGTTAGGATGGCCGAAATACCTGTATTTATATAATTCAAGAAGGGCTGCCATATTTTATGGAATAATTCGGTCTTTCAGTGCACCATATTTGTAAGGAAGTCAAGGGGAATACATTCCATAATTAATCTGTGCCAATTTGAAAGTCCAGGGGGGCCCGAAGCCACCCAGCTTACCAAAATATTTTTCCTTGCACAGAACGAGAGAATAGAAAATGATCTCTTCCCGTGCATATCCAGGGAGGGTAAGTTCGAAAAGCCCAAAAGGAGAGATACAGGGTCCACTCTAATTTCCCCAAATCCTGATCCCATGTTTTAAGTAGATTGTCCATATCTCCCGATACTTCATCATGTAGTAAATGATAAATAGTACTAACTGAAAATACCCCCATTGGCCGTAGCACTCTACATTCTTTATCTGATTTATAAAGACTATCTAGTACCGTAGTCTTCTTCTGTATGTAATCTCGAATTTGGAAGTATTGAAAGAGGTCTCCATTAGGTAATCCGAATTTCTGATGCAGCTGTTCAAAAGACATCAGGACCCCTTCTTTAAATAGATCCCCTAAACAAGAGATACCCCTGGATCTCCAGAGTTTGAAAGTGGCATCTGTAAACCCCGGTTGAAATTCCCATGCTCCCACTATCAAAGTATAAGGGGATGTTTTATGTGAGTTGCCCTCATTTTGCCGCATTATATTCCAAGCTTTAATTGTGTTTAGTATTATAGGGTTTTTAAAGTGATCCGTGAAGATTTTCCTCTTGTCTGAAAATAAAAGGTTAATAAGTGGGCATTTTACTTGAGAAGCCTCGATGTCCAGCCAGATTGATTGCGGGTCAGACAAGACCCAATCAGTTATGTAACTTAATAGGGAACTTAACCGATATTTCCTGAAATCTGGGAAATCCAATCCTCCCCTTGCCTGTGGAAGCTGTAGCTTCTTCAGCTTAATAAGGGACCATCTATGATTCCAGATAAAGGAACCCAACCAGCCATATAATTTACGTAGTGCCAGCCTTGGCAGCATCACTGGAAGCATTCTCATAGGGTATAGGAGACGGGAAAGGACATTCATTTTAATTAGTGCTATTCTACCTAGCCATGAAATTGGAAGGTCTCCTCATTGCTGGAGGTCCTGCCTTATCCTTTCCAGTAAATGCACAAAGTTAGCCTTGTATAACTGACCAAATACTGGGGTAATAAAAATGCCTAAATATAAGAAACCCTCCAGGGACCACCGAAAGGGAAAGTGGGATCTGTCCACAAAGTGGGGTATCATAGCAAAGCCATCCATTGGCATAGCCTCCGATTTTGAGAAATTAATTTTATAGCCTGAGAATGCACTAAATGTATTAATAACTTGGATTAAGCGAGGCATGGACATCAGAGGATTACTGAAGAATAGGAGAACATCATCTGCATAAAGGGTAATTTTATGTTTACCTGTACCAATCCTCGGGGCCATTATATTAGGGTCAGCCCATATAGCTTCTGCTAATGGCTCAATTATTAGCGTAAATAGCAATGGCGAGAGAGGACATCTCTGACGGCAGCCCCTATCCACACTGAAGCTATCCGAGCCTAATCCATTGGTAATCACAACTGCTTTGGGATCACTATACAGCGTTGAGACCCATTTGGTAAACATCTTTCGAACGCCAAACCTTTCCAATGTGTAAAACAAATATAACCATTCAACCCTATCGAATGCCTTTTCTGTGTCTAATGAGACTACTACTCCTGGTATCTTTCCCTGATGGCAGGCCTGAATCATGTTCAAAACCCTTCTAACATTATTGGATAATCTACGGCCTTTAATAAACCCCGTCTGAACCTCCTTTATGATATGTGGCAATACCCTTTCTAGCCTCAATGCTAACATTTTAGAGAGGATTTTAAAATCTACATTAGCAAGGATATTGGTCTGTATGGCACGCAATCTTCTGGATCCTTTCCTTTTTTAAGGATAAGAGAGATATTTGCCTCTTTCAGCGAAGACGGGAGACAGCCCTGACTGTATGAGTTGTTATACATGTCCATTAGTGGACCAGCCAATATTCCTGTAAATTCTTTCTAGAATTCAGCTTGAAAACCATCTGGGCCAGGTGCCTTACCGCTCTGAAGTTGCCTGATTGTGTCAGGTATTTCTTGGATTGTTTGGGGAACATTCAAGACCGATACCTGTTCCGGTGTTAGGTCCGGAAAGGTCAAATTTTTAAAAAATGATTGCATCCTCCTAGTCCTGTCTTCACAATCCTGCGATTTATATAAATCAGAATAAAATTTTCTAAAGATTGCGTTAATCCTTTTATGATCATGAGTCAAAATACCCATACTTTCCTTGATAGAAGTGATAGTTTGAGGGGCCTTCTTTTTCTTTGCAAGAAATGCTAAGTATCTACCCGGTTTATCGCCAAATTCATATAACCTTTGTTTTGCAAATAATATTTCCCTCTTAGCCATGTGGGTAAGCATGGTGTTTAGAGCTGTCCTAAGGGCCGTAATCCTTTGCAATTTGATAATAGAAGGTCTGTCAGCGTATGCTGTTTCAGCCGCTTTTAAGCGAGCTTCAAGCAGATGCTGTTGTTCTCTCTTTAGTTTTTTTTCTGGGTTGCTGAGTATGAGATGATCAAACCTCACGTGTAAGCTTTGATGGTCTCCCACCTCATTGATGGGTTGCTAGCCGTACCTAAATTAATTTCTAAAAATGTTTTAAATTCTTGAGAGAAGTACCTTACAAATTTACTCTCTTTCATCAGGAAGGGGTCCATACGCCAATGCCAGGGGGATGTCTCATTGTTCCGCACCTTGATTTTCATATATACAGCAGCGTGATCGGAAATTGCTTTACTGCCTATTTTACAGGATGATATGGAATTTTAAAAAATCGGGGCAAAAATCATATCGATTCTGGTATGGCATTTATATGGATTGGAGTAAAAAGAAAAATCTCTGCCCTGTGGATGAAGACATCTCCATACATCTACTCATCCTAATTCTTTGTTCAAATCCACCAATTGTCTCGATCTGGGAGATACTCCTGCAGTACTCTTGGGAATCCTATCTATTTCCGGATCCATAATACAATTAAAGTCTCCCCCTATAATTGTATAATAAGCACCGAGACCCATCAATTTTGAGAAGGCTTCCGTTATAAATTTAAAAGGATGTGCCGGGGGGGGGGGCAATACGAATTTACAATCCCATATTCCTCTCCATTTATAAGGGCTTTAATCAGAATATATTGTCCAGATTCGTCTTTTATCTGATTTAGGATTTTGAAAGGGAAATTCTTCCGAATAAGAATAATAACTCCCCTGCTTTTTGAGTTAAAAGAAGAAAAAAAGGCCTGATCAAATCCACCCTGTCGTAATTTCAAGTGTTCTTTATCCAATAAGTGTGTCCCCTGTAGGAGAGCGATGTCAACCCTTTCTTTCTTGAGGTTTGATAATATTTTCTTCCTTTTGACTGGTGAATTACTCCCCTTGACATTCCAGGTGCACCACTTAACCGACTGATCAACCATAATCGTCCGGGCAAGTCCGAGACCCCTCGGGAGGGGAAACCCTATCCAGAACATCCCGAGCATAGAGCATATAAAATTCACAAAAACAAAGGCTCTCTAATACACTCACAACAGTATAATTAAAAACTACTTCTAAATAAAAAAAATATAAAACGTATTTAAATGGAGATTTTCCCCTTGTTCCCAAGGGGTATCATTTCCTTTCCAAAAGTCTATTGTATCCTCTCCCAACCAGTGCCCCACCCTTGACCCAGGTGCTCCTCAATAGGATGAGGAAAATTCAAATATACTACAGAGCTAGAGT
>NC_057724.1:51878394-51910760 GCF_004010195.1 Chiloscyllium plagiosum
CTGCACCGCTATTCAATATAATCATGGCTGATCATTCCTAATCAGTATCCTGTTCCTGCCTTATCTCCATAACCCTTGATTCCACTATTTTTGAGAGCTCTATCCAACTCCTTCTTAAATGAATCCAGAGAGTGGGCCTCCACTGCCCCCTGTGGCAGAGCATTCCACACAGCCACCACTCTCTGGGTGAAGAAGTTTCTTCTGAGCTCTGTCCTAAATGGTCTACCCCGTATTTTTAAGCTGTGTCCTCTGGTTCGGCACTCACCCATCAGTGGAAATATGTTGCCTACTGCCAGAGTGTCCATAGAATAATAAAAAAAAACAAGGGGGGGAGAAAATCGTTAAGTAGAGAACAAATAAATAAATCCCTCTCCCCACCCCCTCTCCCCACCCCCCAAGATAATATTAAACAGTAAGGTAAAAAAAAGGGATGAATATATAAAAAAAAGGGAGGGGGAATGTAAACCCGAGTGGGGGGAAAGCAAACCAACATCAATTATCTCTTACAATTTATATAAGAGTGTCCAAAGATTCCTTGGCCTTTTCCGGCAATGCGAAGTTATACACGGATCCTTCATGGTTAAAGCGTAGCGTCGCTGGGTAGCGCAAGGAGTACTGAATATTTAAGCCCCTTAAACACTTCTTCACCTCATCAAACGCCTTCCTCTTTTGGACCAGAGCTGGGGAAAAGTCCTATAGATCATGGCTTGGGGATCTTTTACAAGATTTCTGGAGGCTTCTAAGAGTATCTGCCTCTCCTTATAGCTCTGCAGCCGAAACACGCCCGGGCGGGGGCGCTGATTCGAGTCGGGCTCGCGTATTGCGAACCGGTAGGCCCATTCTACCTTTACCTGGCCTGATCCAGCCTCCAGATTTAAAAGCCGTGGAAGCCACTGTTCAAGGAACGTTATAAGCTGGCCTTCCTTTTCTCGTTCGGGAAGGCCCAGCAAACGAATATTTTTTCGACGACCTCGATTCTCAAGGTCGTCAATGTGGTTCTCTAAGGTCCGGACTCGCTGTTCGAGAGTCCGGACCCGATCCATAGCCGACTGTGCTGTAGTTTCGGAGGTCGCGGCCTTTAGCTCCGCCCCTCTGACTCGGTGCTCGATTTCTTTAATGTCTCGGTCGTGGTTTCGCAGCGCGGCCGAGAGAGAGTCCCATCAGCTTCGGGATTCTTCAATAAAAGCGTCGATCTTCACATCCAGTTTGGAGAAGATTTCCACGAGGTTTGCCACCGTAGGTAAGTCCCCTGGAGCTGCTGCGGGCGCCTGTGCTGCAGCTGGAGAGGGTGGAGAGGGGTTCCTGCTTGCTGAGAGCTGAGGGCTCCCTTCCCTTTAGTCGTTTTTACTGGAGATTAAATTGTTTAAATTCAATACTAAACAACTAATTACATTAAGTAAAAGCTATTTTAAATGATTTGGTGAGTGTGGTGGGGTGGGTGATCCACTTTGCCCAAGTCTTGGGAGGAGCACTGTAGACTCAGACTTGCTGGGTCGCCACCATCTTGGATCCCCCTAAAATTCATTTTAATAGGTACTTTGTTTCCCAGACTGTTGTTTACTTTAGGTATAAGATGCTAGCACATGTAATTTCTTTGTTCACAGGATGTGAATATTGTTGGTTAGACCAGCATTTATTGCCCATCTCTAATTGCCTTTGTGAATGTGCTGGTGAACTGTCTTCTTGAACCCAAAATTTAGTCTAGTCTATTTGGTGCAGGTACTCACACAATGCCACTAAGAAGGGAATTCCAGGACTTTGACTCGCAACAATGAAGGAATGGTGATGTATTTCCAAGTCAAGATGGTGAGTGGCTTGTAGGGAAATTACAGGTAGAAGTGTTCCCATGTGTCTGCTGCTCTTATTCTTCTAAATGGTATGTATCATAGGTTTGGAAGGTGCTGTCAAAGAAGCCTTAGTGAATTTCTACAGTGCATCTTGTCCATGGTACACAGTGTTGCTACTAAATGTTGATGGTGGAGCAAGTCAATGTTTTGGGTTGGTACAAATCAAGCGGTTTGCTTTGTCCTGGATGGTTCAAACCTCATGACTGTTGTTGGAAGTGTACTTTTTCAGTCAACTGGGGAGTACTCCATCAGACTCTTTTCAATTGCTGGTCAATGGTAACCCCCAGGAAGTTGATAGTGTGGGATTCAGTGATGATAATGCCATTGAATGTAAATGGGTGATAATTAGATTTGTTTTTATTGGAGAGATGTTGCTTGGAACTTGTGTGATGTGAACACTCTTCTGACCTTACGATGAAGGGAAGGTAAACACATGAAGATGGTTGAGTCTAGGACACTACTTGAGAAGCATCTGCAGGGATGTCCTGGAGCTAAGATAACTGACCTTCAGCAAACACAACCATATTTGTGTGAGCTAGCTGTGACTCCACCCATACAGTAATAGAGTCATAGAGATGTACAGCACGGAACCAGACCCTTCAGTCCAAACTGTCCATGCCGACCAAGTATTCCAACCCAATCTAGTCCCACCTGCCAGCACCTGGCCCATATCCCTCCAAACCCTTCCTAATCATATACCCATCCAAATGCCTTTTAAATGTTGCAATTGTACTAGCCTCCACCACTTCCTCTGGCAGCTCATTCCACACACGTACCACCCTCTGAATGAAAAAGTTGCCCCTTAGGTCTCTTTTATATCTTTCCCCTCTTACCCTAAACCTATGTCCTCTACTTCTGGACTCCTCCACCCCTGTGAAAAGACTTTGCCTATTTATCCTATCCATGCCCCTCATGATTTTGTAAACCTCTATAAGGTCACCCCTCAGCCTCAATGCTCCAGGGAAAACAGCCCAGCTGTTCAGCCTCTCCCTATAGCTCAAATCCTCCAGCCCTGGCAACATCTTTGTAAATCTTTTCTGAACCCTTTGAAGTTTCGCAACATCTTTCTGATAGGAAGGAGACCAGAATTGCACACAATATTTCAACAGTGGCCTAACAATGTCCTGTACAGCTGCAACATGACCTCCCAACTCCTGTACTCAATACTCTGACCAATAAAGGAAAGCATACCAAATGCCTTCTTCACTATCCTATCTACCTGCGACTCCACTTTCAAGGAGCTATGAACCTGTATTATGTTACTCAGTTCTTTTGTCCATGTTGAAATAAAGATGTAATGAGATCAGGAGCTAGGAAGCCCTCACGGACCCAAACTGGGTGTCAGTGAGCAGTTTATTGTTGAGCAAATGCTGTTGGTAGCATTGTCAATGACTCCTCCCATCATTTTCCTTATAATTGAGAGTAGGCTGATGAGGTGATAATTGAATGTGTTCTGCTTTTTGTGTACATGACATACTTGAGTAATTTTCCACATTGCTGGGTAGATGCCAGTGTTGTTACTATACTGGAGTGGCATGGCCAGGGGTAAAGCAAGTTCTTCAACAGAAGTCTTCAAAACTATTGCTGGAATGTTGTCAGGCTGTACCCATTGCTGTATTACTGTAACCTGTGACTAATAAATCAGCAACCTTTTAAAAAAGTGAACCAGACACTCTGTACCTCCTGTAAGCCAAAGAAAGCGGCATGGCACGGTGGCCATGTAGTGAATCTAATCTAATCAGGAAGCATCTTGAAATGGAAATCCAAGAAGCGGCATTTTTATTCGCACAAGGACCTGTTCACATGGCCTGTGAACAGAAACCTGCTTTCCCCAGTTTTATCACCATCCATAACACCCATTTTGTTTTCATGTCTGTGTCTGTCTAGATAAGTGCGTAAGGGGGAGTTTAAAAAAGGATTAGAATTATATGCTGATGGTTCATAGTTGTTTATCTGTAGCTAGAGTCTATCTAGTTGTAATAGTTAGTCATTTGTGTTCATTACAAAAACCTGGTCCATGCTTTCTGCCAACCTGGGTCAACCAGACAGGAAAATTGGGGCACTTTATGTACTTCTATAAAACCTTTAACCTTTGTGATGTCTGTGGAAATTAGTGGGGCTTGATTTCTACAGGATACCCCAATGAGGTGCCATAATCTCCACAAGAACCATGAGGTCGTCACTCCCATTAACACTTTAGATTACTTACAGTGTGGAAACAGGCCCTTCGGCCCAACAAGTCCACACTGACCCGCTGAAGCACAACCCACCCAGATCCATTCACCTACATTTACCCCTGCTCCTAATACTACAGGCAATTTACCTAAAACCTGCACAGTTTTGGACTGTGGGAGGAAACCGGAGCACCCGGAGGAAACCCACGCAGACACAGGGAGAATATGCAAACTCCACACAATCAGTCACCTGAGGTGGGAATTGAACCCAGGTCTCTGGCGCTGTGAGGCAGCAGTGCTAACCACTGTGCCACCATGCCACCTATTTCTTAGATGACTATTTCTTGACTAATTTGTGAAACTGTTGTCACAATTTTGTGACTTTAGATCCTATAAATCCCTTCCAGAAAAGTGGATGATGGAAGCAACTGTGTCAAATCTTACACTATGGTGAATGTAGTGAGACTTAACTCATAAAATCTGTGACTGTTTCATGCAGTGAAGTTAGCCATCCATTGCTTCAAATGCAGCTGTTTCTTTCAAACTCTCATTTAATGTTAAGCCACAACTTCTTCACAGCAGCTTATGCCTCCTAATGTCATAAACTGAGTAACTGCTTTCCCCTTCTGCCTCATCTGACAGAAGTTATGCCTTTGGAACACAGCATTTGATGTCACCACATAGATGTCTTTTGAAGCTTTAATTGCATATTCATAATTGCCTTGACTCCCATATCTGGTAACATCTTATGCAACTCCTTAAGAACCCACATTGAACAGCAGTAAGGCCCATCACTGTGCTTTCTGTAACACCATTTCCTCTCATCCAGAAACAAACCATGGTGGTCAGCATACACATCAAAGTCCTCCAGCGACAGATTCCACTCCCTCATTGTAATAATATTACGCATTGAATCAAATGGCAAAATTACCTGGATTGCAGACACATCATGGCACAATCTTATATATTTCTGTCTTTACCTCTGTGTTTTTCTTTTGTATTTATTCCTCTCACTGCCAATGTCAGACAGAAAGAACACATTTAAACTTCAAATTTAACTATTTAACAAAGACTAACAATGATTTAACGAAAGCTGTTTCTAACTACTCTCAAGTATGTTATCTGAACCTTTTGTATAATACCCAGTTTGTTTTTAGGTTCTTATTTAAGTACCATATAGTATTCAATGCTCAAGCCATCCGAGAGCGGGGCCTGATAGATATGTGTAGGATTATGAGGGACATGGACAGGGTGAATAGAAAGTAGCTGTTGCCCTTAGTCAATAACAAGGTGGCATCATTTCAAAGCGAAAGTGGGGATTTGAGGAAAATGATTTCACTCAGAAGGTAGTGAGGGTCTGGAAGGTACTGCTTGGGATTGTGCTTCAGGCAAGTAACTGCAAAACCTTTAAAAAGCACTTGGATGAGCACTTGAAATGTCATAACATTCAAAGCTATGGATCTACTGTAGATTTAGCATAGCTTTGGCAGTATAGACTTGATGGGCCCAAGGGCTTCTTCTGTACTTTATAATTCTATGATTGACTCTAACTGTCCTAGTTTAAACACCCTATCAACATGGAGAGTATCAAATGCTTTTATTATTCTAAAAATCTCAATCATATCTTCTTGAAGACTCTATTTTATCGATATAAGAACCCTCCTGCCTCACTTTGATGAGCCTAAGCTATCCTGTATGTTTTTTTCAGTTCCTGCCCCATCTTTAATCTTTTTCAAGGCCAGATCATGTAATTATATGCCCCTCACTGCCATCTAATGTCCATCTGTTGCATAATTGTGTTTGATTCACTTTTGTTTGGCTTCTGCCTTGTTTAAAGCATTGAGAATTTGATTAAAGTTACCAGTACAAATGGCATCCTCGTGATTTTGACAGTAACATATCATCCTTCCTTATTCAGTGTAATCATCCATCAGAATGTGACATAATTAACAGCATTATATTTATCCACTGCAAATCATCTGTCTAGATTTGAGAGACTATCCTCAAATGTTCCACACCTGTTTGATGGGTACCTTGTCCTTTAAGCAAGGAAATTATCTCGAGATTTTGGGAATTTTGATGGTACAGCAAGTGTCCATGTTGAAAACTGGTGTGTGAATAAATATTTCAAGCAAACAGGTAGTACTGGGTGGCTGCTCCAAAGGTTCATCTTTCCAAATGGCAAAGCAATAGCAGTTAGAATTGGCAGTAACAAGTATGCCCTGCTGCAATATGGGCATGTAGGTGAAATTTAAAAAGAGCTGTTTTCTGACAGCTTAGCATGCATTGTGGTTTAAGAGTTTGAGGGGAAACTCATTGTGACATGCATAACTTGAAATCAATCTGTACAGTGGTTAGCGTTACTTTGGTACACTTGTTTAAGCTGTTAAAACTTCTTCCTCGCCTGTTGCCACTTCCTTTAGCTGTTAGATGCCAAGGAGATTGAAATTGCTTGTAGCGGTAACCTATCCACAAAAATAATGCTGTTATGTTGCATTCCTCATAGAATCGTCTCCAAAGCAAAACTGGATGCATTGCAGTCACATGAGTTCAGATCTCACCACAGCACCTGTGGAATTGTAAGTCAGCTATTTAAATCAAAATGCAGAATAAAAAGATGCTATTAATAACAGTGACCATAAAACTACCATATTAGCATAAACACACTAGGATTACTGAGGTCTTTGAGAGAAGGATATACTCCAGCCTTACCCAATCTGGCCTGTATGTGATACCCAACACACAACAATGCAGTTAACTCTCTTGTACTTGATAATATGGTCTATATATCCGCTCAACTGTTATCAAAATGCTATTGCACACAATAGATCTAAAATAGAATGGACCACTGGCATTGACATAGCCATCAGGCACACCAACTACATACTCAGCCCAATCAAACCTGCAGAGTTTTCCTTACTAACATCTGGTTACTTCTACCAAAATTGGGAGAGCTTTGCCACAGATTAGGCAACTATAAACTACCATAATCATGCTTAAAGAATCATTCTATTTAACCGTGGTCCAGACATCTCTATCACAATCTCCTTTAAATGACAACAAAACAGAACCACAATAGGTAGAAAGTTAGTGGCATATAGTTAAGAGGGAATGACCTTGAGAGTTCTAAATGTTGAATTGATGCCATAATGTCTCATGGCTAATAGGTAAAACATGGGCAAGGAAACCTTCAAATAATTATTACCTAACACAATTGCTCAGCTGATAAATCAGAATTCTTTCACATTGAACACAACTTCTTCCCTGCTGTTACTCCATCTTTAATGTTAATATTGATTTCTCTCCCTCTGCACCTTCTTGACAGCTGTAACACTATATCCTGGACTCTGGTTTGTTACCCTGATGTACTTTTATAGTATGAGCTGCCTGTAAAGCACATAAGACAATACCTTTCATTGTACTTCAATACATAGGGCGGTAATAAATCAAATCAGATCAACTTGGAAGAAGCACTGAATGTAAAAAGGGCACAGAATGTACTCTGAGTAGGGGAGTTGATGCCCATCATGAAGAGTGGCTTGGTAGCACCACTACTCATAGAATTGGCTGAGTCCTATAGGACACATCTGCCAGAACTTAGCCTGAGGTAGGTAGTGAAAGAACCAATAAAGGGGTAAATTCTCAATCACCAGATTGATACATAATGGTTGTTGGAGGACAATTATCTTCATCCCCAAACATCACTTCAGGAGGTCAGTATCGAGGCAACAATATGTAACATCTGCAAGATGCAGCATAGCAACTTATCAAACCTTCCTTAAGAGCACTTCCATACCCATGAACTGTGTCACAGGAAAACAGGTACATAGGAAGACCACTTCCAGCAAGTTGTTCTCCAAGACACTCACTATTCTAACTCAGAATCTGTGCATGTAACTACCCCTCATGGACTGCAGCAGTTCAAGAAGTTAACCCACAACTCCTGCTAAGGGCAATTAGGAATGGACAATGAATGTTGGCTCAGCCAGTGGTGCCCACATATTGTGTAAGAATAAAAGAGATTTCTATGCTTTTACTATTTCTGATCCAAAATCCTGGAACTCATTCCCCAAGCACTGTGCAAATACCTCCATCACATAGACTGCAGTGGTTCATAAAGGTGAAGGGGAAGTAGAAATGGGCTATAACTTGTAACCTTACTTGTAACTCTGACATTTATATCCCATGAATGAATTAATAAATAAAAAAAAGAAGGTACCTGAATCATTATATCTGAACTTATGCTTAGGCAGAATTAAATAATCTGTTTAAGCACTTCCAGCCTTTAATAATCGTACCTGCATGCTTAAATTGTGTGTTATTTCCTAACTGGCTGTAAGTCAATTTATCCTAACTGCCTTAATGTTGTTCAGGCATTTGTAATGTACAATTACTGAGGTCTGTGTCACGTAAGGCAACTGTGGGCTATGCACCAGCAAACTTCAACGACAGCATTAAACAATCAGTCCTTAGAAATAAGCCCAAGTCTCATTGACCCACATCCTAAGTGCCGATATGAGGAAGAATTAATCCCATGCATCAGCAAAATTGAGCTGAGATCAAGTGACACTTTCTAGAAAGTGTGTATGCATGAACATATGGTCTGAACAGAACTGATCTTGTTACAAAGAGTAGTGTTTCTTAGAGGGTAAATTTGGAGACTTCTTTCAACTGCTCTCACCCTGATGATATTAAATTGACTTGGGTGAGAAAAATGCAGAGTAGCTTAGGATTTTGTATATCCTAGATCTCTTCATAGTCTTAGCAACAATATTTTATTGTAAACAAAATCAGAATTTCTGGAAAAACTCAACAGGTCTGGCAGCATCTGTGGAGAGAAAACATCACTTCAGATCTAATGACCCTTCTACAAAGCATTCAGTTTTAAAAGAAAGGTCACTGGATCCAAATGCTAACTCTGCTTTCTCTCCACAGATGCTGCCAGATTTGCTGAGCTTTTCAAGCATTTTCTGTTTTTGTTTCTGATTTCCAGCATCCACAGTTCTTTGGTTCTTTGCCTATTTTGTTGTACCTGATTGCTATCATGCAATCAACTCCATCTTGTTTAATACAAAAGCCTCTTATTATTAATATTTACTTGAGTGTAGCAAACCTCCCCAGCCACAAGCTCGTAATGGTTGACATTGCAAAACATACAACAGATGTCAGCGTAGTTGCCTCTTGGAGTTGCATGTAATACTCATTGTTTGACATCATATATTAATAGTGTTTGGAGAACACCAGATTTGTAACCAAGTACCCATGAAGTTATACAGCAGCACAAATCCATAAATTTTCAAGGTGCAAGGAGATAATGGGAAGAAATAATATGTAACTCTAAGCATAAGAATCGTAAAACAATAAAAGGGGTAACAGTAAATCTATTGGTGGCTAATTCACTCTGTTGAGATCTTATTGTCTTTCTGTTGAGATTACTTTTATAATCCTTTCAATCTAACTGTGAAAATAAAATGAAGCATTTTGAAGCCCACGTAAGAAGTGTAAAACACGTGATGTTTGTTACGAAACATACAGCCCCATCTGGTTTCACACACTCAATGAGCCCTGGATGTATGTGTGATCTTTTGTACCGGTAGATGTTCTATCTCGCATATAACTGTTAGTCATTTTCTTCTTGCATTTTTACCATTACGCTCTTTAGTTTAACACCTTTCTTACTGAACATGTCACATCTTGCAAGCTAATTTTCAAAGTGAAGAACTGTTAATGTATGTTAGTTTAGATTAAAATTTTTAAAAAACTGCACTGCTAGAAATGTGAAACAAAATCAGAAAATGCTAGAAATATCTATTGGGATTTGAAAAGAGAACAGATTCATGCTTCTAGTACAGAATTTTCTTCACAGCCTTACTTGTACATTAGAAATGGATGTTTTGTGGATAAACATGGACCTGCCACAAATGTTCTCCCAGGATGTGTGAAATAGCAGATTCCTATTGTTTGAAAAACTCTGTACAAATCAAGAAGGTACAGGTTTAAAACGAATAAGATGCAACAGATACCTGTACAACATGTCATTAGATAAAGCACCATTTTAAAAAAGGAGAGTATATGCCCAGACACCTTTAGCTTTTGAACATATTTTTGTATGAATTTCAGTTTCAAACCACAGATTCAATGTCACAGATTTCATCACAGGATGTAAGGTATGAAAAACTGTTGTATTGATGTGTTCCTTCATTAAATTTTGATGTCTGGTTCTAAATGTTAAAGATCATGACAGTTACTGAAAATGGCTTTCACTTTTCTGTAAAATCTTAAAACATGTAATCCACAGCTTGAAATGTTATTCACCCCTTTCTCTTGAACAAATGCTTAATTGAGTTTCAGTGCTCAGCACAGAAAAAAAGGTGAAAAGCTTGGAAAATACAGGCTTAATTTGAGATGTAGATAAATTGCTGAAGGGGATCATTAGGAAAGCAGTGCAAGACTCACCTTACGACAACTTGTTTGAGATGGTGACATAAGAGAGACTTAACATGGGTTTGAGAAAATACGTTTGTGTGCCTTTGCCAGTTTTTAAAGAATGTTGCTCAGCTGGTGTGATAACAGAAGCTCTTTGTACACCAGGCTTGTCGAAAAAGCTTTGATCAAGAGCTACTCAATAGACTACTTAATTGGATTAAATTTTATGGGATTAGCAGGGGAATTTGGGTTGGATGAGTAATTTGAATTCTCATTGATTGTTTTTAATGTAGAAATTCTGCTAAGGGGTGGTCTTCCTCACTAACCTGCTCTGCTTGCCGTATGTCATATCTTAAATTATTCATATCCTGTATCCCAATTGGATTGAATCAAAGTGGTGAAATTCTTATAGTTTTTGTCTCTCAGCACTTTTTAGAAATTTTTACTGAAAGAAAACGCATGCTTTCCTTCTTGCACCAATCAGGACAGATGCATGAAAACCAAGGTAAAAGCCACAGGTACAGAGGCCTGAAAAATGTGTAATTTATGTAGATGCCAGAAACTGTGCAACAAGCCCAAAGCTCTTCCACGTGCATGGTAAACTTTTTTCCTGTGTGGAACGTTACAAAAGCAGCATGTCTGCTTGATGTGGTAGTTGACAACACAACTTCTAATTATTATAACTGAAACAAGATATTGACTGCTAAAGTGTGCTGAAATGGCAACAAGATTATTTGAATGCTGTTGACCGAAAGGTGCACTAAATGTGCAATACTTTTAATTTTCTAGTGATGATCGTGTACACAAAGGTGGAAATATTATCTTTACTGCTTCTGCAAAATTAGTGAAATATGTTTGCAATTACTCTTGGCTGAATTAACTCTGATCCAAGCAGTTTGGGATCTTTACATTATGTTTATTCCATATGAGCATCAGCCGTTTTTACTCAGGCTCAGACTGCTGGATTCCCAATGAGTCCTTTAAAAATGAGCCTGTTTTTCTTGTTTATCTCATTGCTCACGTTTTGACTGAAATAAAATAACCTATTCACTGAAGGCCTTTCCTGCTGTCATATAAATAGAGCTAAAATATCCTTTAAAGTAGCCTTCTGAAAGCTGCTACCAGTAGTTGGACTTTGCAGTCCCTTTCAATTACACCAGTGGCCAGCCTTCCTGTGCCTGTTTTAATGTTGGCACCAAAATTAGGATAAGAGATTAGGGCCTCAAAATTGGACAAGATCCAAAAATAGGCACTGGGATTTTGATGTGCAATGTGATCTTTGAGACGGAGGTAACACTCAAACTTCCTGTTTTAGAACGAGTTCTTCCATTCTTAATATAAACTTATACCAGATTCCAAGGTCTCCTGAAATACTAGTTATTAACAACATGTACATGACATTAAGTGAGTGCAGAAAGAGGAGGACAAGACAGATGGATGTATGGCTGGAAAGATGTGCAAGAGAAATTTTTGGGACATTGGGATGAGCTCCGTGGAGGTGCCATCTGTATAAGCCAAATGTGCCAAACCTGAACAGAGCTGGGACTGAATTCCTCACTGGTGCAGTTGAATAGAACTTAAACTAATTTGGCAAGGATGTGGAACCCAGGAGAGAATATTTGAAAGTAATACCAGACAGTATGACGTAGTGAGGGAGAAAGATAGCACTAGGATAGAGAAAAAAACTAATCTAATAAGCAGAGTTGACGTAAGAGGGTAATTGAAATAGTTTAAGTTATGGTTACATTGCATGAATGTGAATGCAGAGAGTAGAGGAAATAAGATACCAAAAGAGAAAATGCTGGAAAATCTCAGCAGGTCTGGCAGCATCTGTAAGGAGAGAAAAGAGCTGAGGTTTTGAGTCTAACTGACCCTTTGTCAAAGCCTTTGACAAAGGGTCAGTTAGACTCGAAATGTCAGCTCTTTTCTCTTCTTACAGATGCTGCCAGACCTGCTGAGATTTTCCAGCATTTTCTCTTTTGGTTTCAGATTCCAGCATCTGCAGTAATTTACTTTTATAGAGGAAATAAGATTGTGGGCACAGATTATCATGTAAAATTATGACAATGTGGCAATTAGAGACCTGACTGAAGGAAGGGCAGAACTGGGCTTTATTCATAGATGTAGGATGTTCACAAAAAAGAAAGGATGCCGGGAGAACATTGCAGTACAAGAGAAAGAAGATAACTCAGAAGGTTCAAGGACACAATCAATTTGGCCAGAGCTAAAGAATAAATAGTAATACAATTACATTGCTCAACGTAGTTTACAGATCACCAGTTAGTGAGAAAGATGTAGAGTAACAAATCTGTGAGGAAGTTACAAAAACATGCCATTGTTATGGAATAGTTATAATGGTGGACTTTAATTACCTTGGAGATAGATACTGGTAGTATTAAGGGAAAAGAGAAGTAAGTGTTCTTCAAGTGTGTGCACTAGAATTTTCCATATCACTGTATGTCTCATTCAATACGAAAGGAGACACTTTTACAGCTGGACTTAAAAAAAATGCAAAAGAACTGCGAATGCTGAAAATCAGAAACAAAAATAGAAATTGCTGGAAAAACGCAGCAGGTCTGGAAACATCTAAGTAGAATATAGAACATTTGTAGTGTCTGTACTGCGTTGTTATGTTCTATGTAGATGCTTCCAGATCTGCTGAGTTTTTCCTGTGGAGAGAAATCAGAGTTAATGTTTCAGATCCAGTGACCCATCTTCAGAACTGCATGACGGATGGAGAGAGCAGTAAATAAAACACATAATATTCTGGGCTTTATTAATAGTGACTTAGGGTTCAAAAGCAAGGAGGTTGTATAAGAGACTAATCAGACCTCAGCTAGAGTATTGTGTACAGTTCTTGGACCACTGTTTAGCAAGGGTGATGGAGCTGAGTGGTAACAGATGGAGCGTGTTCAGAATAGATTTACAACAATGGTTCTGGGAACGAGGAACTTCACTTATGAAGATAGATTTGAGAAGGAAGCCTTAGAGGAGAACTGTTTGAATTTATAAATCAAGAGAGGTTTGGACAGAGTGGATAGGGAGAATGTTCCCATTCATAAAAAGAAAAGAGGGCACAGATTTAAAGTGATTCGCAAAGTAAGTAAATGCAATGTAAGAAAATGTGTTTTTACACAACTGGTGGTTTGTGTCTGGAATGCACTGCCTGTAAATGTAGTGGGATAGGTTTAATTAGAGTATTCAAGAGCACATTAAATGATTATTTAAATAGAAATAGTGTGCAAGGTTATGAAAAAGGGTGAGTTGGTCATGTTGCCCATTTGGAGGAATGATACAAATGCCATCAGCTAAATGGCCTTCTTTTGCACTATAACAATTCTGTGATGCTGTGAAAAGCTGATGTTACAGCAGACTGGTACAGAATAAAGGCATCAGGATTGCTGCCAGGGTACATTGTTCTGCGTGATTGGTTGAACATCCCACTCAAGTTAGACAGAGAGGGATTGAAAACCTTTGCCATTGCTGTATATCTCTGAACTTTCAGGAAGCACCTAAAAAGTACGGTGCCTGCAGTCAATATCGTCTGCACCATGGGGAAGCTACTATTCTACTGAAGCTGCATGCTCACTCTTGAGGTTTCCTTTACATATGGATCATCATTAACCTCTGATAAACAGCAATGAGTGGCCAACTGCTATATGTTGGACTGATGAGGCAGAGTGGTGGATGTGATCTGTATGGACTTCAGTAAGGCATAAGGTTCCTCATGATAGACTGGTTAGCAAAGTTCAATCACATGGAATACAAAGAGAATTAACTATTCAGATTCAGGACTGGCTCCAGGTTAGGAGACAGAGGCTGGTGGTGGAGGGTTGCTTTTCAGATGGGAGGCCTGTGACCAGCTGTGTGCCACAGGGATCGATGATGGGTCCACTGCTTTTTGTCATTTATATCAATGATTTGGATGTGAACATAGGAGGTAGGGTTAGTAAGTTTGCAAATGATACTAAAATTAGAAGTGTTGTGGACAGCGAAGAAGATTACCTCAGAGTACAACAGGATCTTGATCGGATGGGCCAATGGGCTGAAGAGTGGCAGATGGAGTTTAATTTAGATAAGTGTGAGGTGCTGCATTTTGGAAAGACAAATCAGGACTTGTACGCTTAATGGTAAAGTCCTGAGGAATATTGCTGAACAAAGAGATCTTGGAGTGCAGATTCATAGCTCCTTGAAAGTGGAGTCGCAGGTAGATAGGATAGCGAAGGTGTTTAGTATGCTTTCCTTTATTGGTAAGTGCACTGAGTATAGGAGTTGGGAGGTAATGTTGCAGCTGTACAGGATATTGGCTGGACTACTTTTGGAGCATTGTGTGCAGTTCTGTTCTCCTTGCTGTAGGAAGGATGTTGTGAAACTTGAAAGGGTTCAGAAAAGATTTACGAGCATGTTGCCAGGATTGGAGGATTTGAGCTATAGGGAGAGACTAAATAGGCTGGGGCTATTTCCCTTCAAGTGTCAGAGGCTGAGCAGTGGCTTTACAGACATTTATAAAATCATGAGGGGCATGGATAGAGTAAATAAGCAAGGTCTTTTCCCCATAATAGGTGAGTCCAAAACTACAGGGCTTAGGTTTAAGGTGAGAGGTGCAAGATACAAAAGGGACCTATAGGGCAACCTCTTTACACAGAGGGTGTTGCGTGGATGGAATGAGCTGTCAAAGGAAGTGGCAGAGGCTGGTACGATTTCAACATTAAAAAGGCATCTCGATAGGCAGGGTTTTGAGGGAAATGGGCCAAATGCTGGCGAATCGAGCTATATTTATATAGGATATCTGGTCAGCGTGGACAAGTTGGATCGAAGGATCTGTTTCTGTGCTGTGTATCTCTATGACTCTATGTTGCCTGCTCTAACCTGGAGACAGTCCGCAGAGCGAAGTTCATTCCCATAGTCATTCACTCTGCTCTTAATCTTTGTGTCTACCTGCAACAGCTAGCAGATTTCAGTGGGTCTGGATAAATTAAGACTGCTCCCTTCTTAGGGAGAATTTCCTTTGAAGACGCTGCGTGGCTATGGTCTCCAGCTGTAGCCCTTCTTTCGTTTCTCCTCCTCCTTCATCAAGAAGCTTGACATTCTTTGGGTTGTTTCTGTTTACTTTTCCAGTTATGCTTCAAGCCAAGGAGGATAGAAACTACAATAGCCATGATTGGGCACATATGACTTGAGCAGAACTTTGTTTTGAGAACTAGGGCCTTCATCATTTGCTGCAACTCTCCCTTTAGACTGCAAGAACAGTAATCAGCACCACAAACCACCAGCACTTCCACTAACTCGGGAGTAACTAGGAGAAATTAATTCGCAAATGGATCACTATTGATGATCCCTGTAAATATCACAGGGCTTGGATCATTGTCTTTTAAATGCATGTGAATGTTGAGACAGGACATTTGCTGAAGCATTGAAGTAATATATAGCATGGCTAAAGCAATGTTACACGTTGACTGATATCACAGTCTGTCTCCACTGAATTCTTTCACGGCATATTTCCTGCAATCACACTAACACCCTTCCCAAAATGGCATCAGCTGCAATCCACACCACAGCTTGAACAAATGGTTCGAATGCCATTCAGATTTGTGATAGCATCAGCAGCACTAGAAACACACATATTAAGGAAGCAACTTTTATGGTTAGAGTTGCAACATTTTGTAATATTAATCTATTCACCTATCTGCACTCATCTGATGTCAATGTAGATGTGGTTGTGTCATAGGCAGATGCTGCTCTGCTGATGTTATCCTTGCAACACTGAATTTTAAATATCTAATAGGAAAGTATTTGATTTGTAATTCAAACAAGAATTCCCGCCTCAGGCGACTGACTGTGTGGAGTTTGCACATTCTCCCCGTGTCTGCGTGGGTTTCCTCCGGGTGCTCCGGTTTCCTCCCACAGTCCAAAGATGTGCAGGTCAGGTGAATTGGCCTTGCTAAATTGCCCGTAGTGTTAGGTGCAGGAGCAAATGTAGGGAAATGGGTCTGGGTGGGTGCGCTTCGGCAGGTCAGTGTGGACTTGTTGGGCCGAAGGGCCTGTTTCCACACTGTAAGTAATCTAAAAAAATCTAAAAAATAAGAATTAGCTCTCCCCAAACACACTAATCGATATCTCGTAGAAATGATTTTTCAGGTCAAAGTTAGTAAACTATACATTTAAATTGTTCATGGTACTTTATAGCCAATGACAATGTATTAATATGAAAATTTAAGTGGCTAAATGGAGTACATCCTCCTTGCTATTGTGCAAAGCACTCAATGTTGCAAATGCATTTCTGGTGCAGTTGGATTGTTGACTGCAATATATGGTTTCCCAACTCGTGTGACATGAATGTATACATAGAGAGTATTATCAAATCTTTTGGGTTGCTTGCAAATGTAGCTGTAGAGGTATTCTGAAAGTGTTTTTTAAAAATGCACTGAACAAGTTGCCACATTTTTTTCAGTGAAGTGAAATAATTGGAAGCATAACTGAAAACTGGAGTCTCTCAAATTTGTAACAATCTCAGATCAAAATAGCATAATAAAAACAGCCTCCACAACATTGTTTTAATATCATTTGCCCTATTTTTTCTTGGATCTGTTAATGCATGACAACAGCATATTGGAAATAGATTGGATTACTTACAGTGTGGAAACAGGCCCTTCGGCCCAACAAGTCCACACCAACCCTCTGAAGAGCAACCCACCCAGACCCGTTCTCCTACACCTAACACTACGGACAATTAAGCATGGCCAATTCACCTAACCCGCACATTTTTGGATTGTGGGAGGAAACCAGAGCACCTGGAGGAAATCCACGCTGACACGGGGAGAATGTGCAAACTCCACACAGACAGTTGCCTGAGGCGGGAATTGAACCCAGGTCTCTGGCGCTGTGAGGCAGCAGTGCTAACCACTGTGCTACCCACAATTTGTAAGTTGCACCTACAGATGTTTTTATCATTCTTTCATGGGATGTAGACACTGCTGTAAAGCCAGCATTTGTTGCCCAACCCTAATTGTCCTTGAATCAAGTGACTTGGTGGATCATTTCAGTGGGCCATCAAGAGTCAATCAAATTATCATGCATCTGGAGTGATACATAGGACTGATGAGGTAAGGATAGCAGAGTTTGTCAGCTAAAGAGCAATAGTGAAACAGAAGGCTTTTTATAATAATGACAGTTTCATGGTCACAATTACTGAGACCAGATTTCAATTACAGTTACCAACTGCTGCAATGTAACTTGAACCTGTGTCCAGAATAGCTTGGACCTTTTGCTACTAGATTGCATTAACATTACTAGTACACTACACTCTCTCTCCTTTGTTGGACAGAGATATTTATAACTAGGTTGCTGCAATGAAGAGTAAGTACTGAAGAATTTCTTCAATGGAGTATTTGTTCTCCACTCAAGATGCAGCCTATAGTCAATTGCACATATATAGTTTCATGTCCATGCATAAATAACCCCTGTGGCATCAATTGAATTCTGCTTTTTATCGTGGTTTGAGATTATAACATAGTTGATAAAGGAAACTGCTAGATGTAGTGTATTTAGATTTTCAGAAGGCATTCAACAAGGTGCCACATATAAGATTATTATACGGGATAGGAGCTCACAGATTTGGGGGTAATTTTTTTTAGATTAGATTAGATTAGATTACTTACAGTGTGGAAACAGGCCCTTTGACCCATCAAGTCCACACCGCCCCGCCGAAGCGCAACCCACCCATACCCCTACATTTACCCCTTACCTAACACTATGGGCAATTTAGCATGGCCAATTCACCTGACCTGCACATCTTTAGACTGTGGGAGGAAACCGGAGCACCCGGAGGAAACCCACGCAGACACAGGGAGAACGTGCAAACTCCACACAGTCAGTCGCCTGAGGCAGGAATTGAACCCAAGTCTCTGGCGCTGTGAGGCAGCAGTGCTAACCATGGATTGACATGGATTGAGAATTGGTTAACAAACAGAAATCAGAGAGTTAGGATTATTGGGTCTTCTTCAGTTTGAACTTTATTGCTGGAACAGCACAGCAGGTCAGGCAGCATCCAGGGAACAGGAGATTCGACGTTTCGGGCACAGGCCCTTCTTCAGTTTGAAAAGGCATAAATAATGGACAGGCACTAGGGTCAGAGTTCAAGCCTCAATGATTTACTGTCTATATTAGTGACTTGGAGGAGGGAACAGGGTTTAATTTATCCAAATTTGCCAGTGATATAATAGTAGTGATATGGCATATTGTGATGAGGACATAAAGGATCTGGAAAGGGATATAAATAGTTTGAATGAGTGGGCAAAAACTTGGTGGAATTCAATGTAGGTGTGAGGTGTGCACTTTTGTCCGAAGAATCAAAAGGCAGACTATGATTTAAATGAAGAGAGACTGCAACAAAAGTCCAACATAGAGATTTCTGTGCTCTTATGCACGAAACACAAAAAGTTAGTGTGCAGGTGCCTTAAGTAATTAAGAAGACAAATGGAATTTTGAACTTTATTGCTAAGAGTTTAAAAACAGGGTAGCCTTGTTACAATTGTAGTCAGTGTTGCAATGTACACGGTCTAAAAAGGAATGGATTTTCTGGCACTGGAGGCTGTTCAAAGGAGATTCCCAAGGCTGATTCCTAGTGTCAGAGTGATGAGTTCATTAAGAAAACTCAACACGGATCTGTAAAAGGCTTGACTAAGATAATTGAATTTTTTGAAGCAACAGAGATGGTTGATGTAGGGAAAGTGATCGACATTGTCTATATCAATTTTAAGAAATGGGTTTGACAAATGACACACAAAGGATTAGCTTACGGGTTGTGGCTCATGAAATAGTAGAGTGTCAGCTTTAGTGAAAACTGGTTTAATAACAGAAAACAACAAGTCATGGTAAATGGTTTTGAGGGAGGACCACTTGACCTGAAACTTTAACTCTGATTTCTCTACACAGATGCTGCCAGACATGCTGAGCTTTTCCAGCAATTTCTGTTTTTGTTTCTGATTTACAGCATTCTCATTTTTTTTTTCAGTTTTAAGCCATGGTAACTGTTGGAGATAGTACATGACAGTGTTCCCCAAGGGTCAGTTCTAGAATGGCTGATTTGTACAATAGCTCTATAAAATATATCATAAAATGTCAGACAGGCCCCAGTGAGATGGACGCGGAGGGTGTAGTGGGAGTTGTTGGTGAGACAAAAGCCCATTATCTTTAAAGGCATAGCTCCATGATGTCTGTGGGCCTTAGGGTGCAACATCAGGAGGGCCCTTCTCGTGAGTCATAGAACATAGAACATAGAACATAGAAGAATACAGCGCAGTACAGGCCCTTTGGCCCTTGATGTTGCGCCGATCCAAGCCCACCTAACCTACACTAGCCCACTATCCTCCATATGCCTATCCAATGCCCGCTTAAATGCCCATAAAGAGGGAGAGTCCACCACTGCTACTGGCAGGGCATTCCATGAACTCACGACTCGCTGAGTAAAGAACCTACCCCGAACATCTGTCCTATACCTACCCCTATAGTATGGCGACCAAAACTGCACACAATATTCCAGATGCGGCCGTACCAGAGTCTTATACAACTGCATCATGACCTCAGGGCTCCGGAACTCAATTCCTCTACCAATAAAAGCCAGTACGCCATATGCCTTCCTCACCGCACTATTTACTTGGGTGGCAACTTTCAGAGATCTGTGTACATGGACACCAAGATCCCTCTGCTCATCCACTCTACCAAGTATCCGTCCATTAGCCCCGTACCCCATCTTTTTGTTATTCTTCCCAAAGTGAATCACCTCGCACTTAGCTACATTGTATTCCATCTGCCACCTTTCTGCCCAGCTCTGCAGCTTCTCTATATCCTGCTGTAACCTGCCACATGCTTCCTCACTGTCAACAACTCCTCCGACTTTCGTATCATCCGCAAACTTGCTTACCCAACCTTCTAACCCCTCTTCCAGGTCATTTATAAAAATGACAAACAGCAATGGTCCCAAAACAGATCCTTGCGGAACACCGCTAGTGACGGCACTCCATGAAGAAACTTTGCCATCAACTACTACCCTCTGTCTTCTTCCATCCAGCCAATTCCTAATCCAAACCTCCAACTCACCCTCAATGCCATATCTCCGTATTTTCTGCAGTAGCCTACCATGGGGAACCTTATCACACGCCTTACTAAAATCCATATATACCACATCTACCGCTTTCCCTTCATCAATCTCTTTCGTCACGTTTTCAAAGAATTCAATAAGGTTTGTGAGGCATGACTTGCCCTTCACAAAACCATGCTGACTATCCTTGATCACATTATTCCTATCTAGATGTGCATAAATCCTATCCCTTACTATTCTCTCTAAGACTTTGCCCACAACAGAAGTGATACTCAGGGGCCTATAGTTACTAGGGTTATCCCTACTCCTCTTCTTGAACAAGGGAACCACATTTGCTATCCTCCAGTCTTCTGGCACTACTCCTGTAGACAACGAGGACATAAAAATCAAGGCCAATGGCTCTGCAATCTCCTCCCTTGCTTCCCAGAGAATCCTAGGATAAATGCCATCAGGCTTAGGGGACTTATCTATTCACCCTTTTCAGAATTTCCAACACCGCTTCCCTACATACCTCAAAGTCAGTGTGGACTCTACCAGGATTTAACAGATGGTTTGCTGACATGGCAGAGAGTCAACCCTGGAGAGAAGGGAGGTGATGGCCTAGTAGTATTATCACTGGACTGTGAATTCAGAGACCCCAATAATATTCTGGGAATCTAGGTTCCAGTCCTGCCATAGCAGATGGTAGAATTTGAATTCAGTAAGGAAAATAAAAACTGGAATTAAAAGTCTAATGATGACCACGATTCCACTGTTGATTGTCAGGAAAACCTGCCTGGCTCATTAATATCCTTTAGAGGAGGAAACTGACAATCCTTAAACTGGTCTGGCCTATATGTGACTCCAGACTCACAACAATGTGGTTGACTCTTAAATAGAGATGGGCAATAAATGTTGCCCTAGCAGCAACACCATCATCCCATAACTACCATTGTAAAATACTGAGTGAATGTTCAGGGAGTATTCCTAAACTATTCACTTAAAGGGCTCAGTTAGCTGTTGGATGTATGGGATACCCACTATCTTCAGTAAAGTGCCATTGTGATGGGCACAACACCCTTTATTTTTCCCTCTCACATCCAATCCTGCTGTTTATAGCCTGGAAAATCGCAATCAAAACCTTGCACACACACACTGCCTTTTGCTGCCACAGAAAATTCCAAAATGCTTTATTGCCAATGAAATAATTTGAAGTGTTGTCACTGTAGTACAATAATTAGAGCAGACAATTTCTGCATCACAAGATGCGACAAAACAATTGTGACAATAATGAGATGATCTGTTTTTCTTATGTTGGTTGAGGGATAGATTTGAAAAGCACATGAAGAAATATTCCTCTTTCTATTCTTCAAAAAAAAACCATGTGATCTTTCACATCTACTTGATGGAGTAGATGGAACTGTGAGATTGAAAGAATTAGATTTTTGAGTGGGTATATTTTTGTACTTTTTTTTACATGATCACCATTTCAAAGCAGACTGATTGGCAGCTTGGCTCCCAGTTAGGTGGGGGAGTGTTCTGAAGCTGCAGAGGCTTCAGAAAGAGACTGCAGCTACTGCTGGTGGTTGGGGGTCCCAGTGAGATCCCGGGTGAGGCTCCAATCGCTGACTTGGAGGACGAGTGCTCAAACCTGGGAGAGGTTACATTCTCTGACCCTGGATGAGGATTCAAATACCCATTTGGGTGGTGGGCCAGGGAGAGAAGTCTTTAATCCTGAAGCTCCACAGAAAGCACACAAGCCACGGACCACAAGCCATGCTGTAATGGCACCTACTTTTCCCAAATTCATTGCCTTCTTTGAATTGCCAAGTTTCTGAGGCCTGGGAACTCAGAGCAGCCAAGATTGGACCTGGAAGGCAATTTAACAGGAGACTCCCAACCTTTTTATAAAATGACCAATTCAGTCAAGGGAACTGTTTGGTTGCCGGTAAACATGGAAATGAAGGGATTGGAGGAGGATTGGATTGGTTTGAGATTTTTAAACTTTTTACTTGATCCTGAACTAGCTGTGATTGAGAATCATAGAATATCTACAATGTGAAAGAGGCCAATCTTCCCAATGACTTCACTGACCTTACAAAGAGCATCCCACCCAGACCAAATCCTTCATCCTATCCTCATAAACCCATATGTACCATGGCCAATCCATCTAACCTGCACATCCTTGGACTGAGGTCACAATTCGCTGCATAAAGCATAGAATTTGAGTGAGAAATAAAACTCCATCCTACAGCTGTCTCTGAAATAATGGAACACAAGTTCCCAAGTGGCAAATAAAAAGTTAAAACATTGGTCAAAAAGTGAAACCACCATTCTTTAGGTTGCTGAATGAATCCTTTCTTATATACACCTGCAGGGGCAGGGTAAATCACGATGATTGTGCAAGGGCGTAATTCTACTCATGTTATGGCTGCGAGTTCCTGTAAATCCCCATAAGCAATGTTATACAGGTAAATCTAAACTAAATGAAGCTCTGGTTCCTTACTGCTATCTGTTTTTAATATCCTGAGAAGCATATTTCTCAGATATGCCATGTACTCCTCCTCCCTTTCGAACCTCAGTGGTTGCTGGAGAAGGGAATGGAGTTCTGTTCACTTATTGAAAGAACGTTATATGTAAGGATGTGTACAAATGTTTTCGAGCAGTCTTGATTATGTTGTTATACAGTAGATTGTATTGTTATACTAAAAACCAGTGAGATTCAGTGTTTTCCAATGATGTTGAGATGAAAAGTAAAGCTTTACAGATATTAACTCATTAGTAAAGAAATAAAGATGAACTATAGATAATTCTCTGAGAGATTTTTTTTAACATAGTTACAACCTCTATATGTAAGTCATTCTTCCTGTGCTATTAAGTGTTACAGTTAGATGAAATATACTAGAATGGCTGCCCTCTGTATAGCACTCAGTTGACTGCAACTAGTGTTTTTAGAAGAATTTGCTTTCTAATTCAGTGACTGTTCAACTATTTAAGTGCTGTGACTGCAAAGGACATGTGGTGGCAGGTTTTCTTGTAAGTTTTAAAAGAAGAGGAAATTGCATTTATTATACCTGCAAAATAATTTTTAAAATTCCAACTCACACATACATTCAAAAGATTTACTCACACACATGTACAGAATTAAGTTACAAAGAATGAGGGGAGGTTAACTTTTTCAAAAATCCCAAATTAAAGTCAATCATATTTGGATCCTGTAGTTTGATGGTTTGGATGGTTTTTGGTTGGATTTGGTGATCGTTTTGCATTCTGCTTGGTGACAATTTTAAATGTTGAGGGATGATCTTGCTCCTTTCATCCAAAAGGTCAGCAGTGGTTTGCTGAAGAAGTTGAAGAACTGTGCCTGGAACTGAAAATCATAGCAATATTGAATTTCCTAGCCATTGGCACCTTTCAAACCTCAACCAAAGAAAATGTGCATCATTTCTCAATCAGGAGCTCATGAGTGCATTCATGAGTTCGCCATTGCCCTATAGAGGAGTGTAATTTACTTTTTCTTGTTCCCCATGAGCCCTTAAATCACAAATGGCCAAGCAGCTGGATTTGCAACTATTTCTGGGGCCTCTCAGGTGCAAGGGACCATTGCACACCTGATGTTTGGAGCTCCAGAGCATCATCCTGTCAGATTCCTGAGCAGGAAGGGATTTCCCTCCCTCAACATCCAAAAACAACAGGCAACATCTCCTGCAGATGTGCACTGCCATTGGGGAGCTATCACAAGGATTACATTCAGCACTCTCTCAGGTTCTGAAAAAGTTTGCCTCATCTCCAGGACTTCTCATGAGTGACTAGGAGGGCATGGCTAAGGATTCAAGCACAATACCATTAGATTGATGCCAAGCGGTACCAGAATGTTGCCCATCTATCCACAAAGACCATCACTGAATGGGCAATTGGTCTTATTGAAGATGCAGTTCCACTCCCAACATCACTCAGGAGGAATACTGCAGTATTAGCTGGAGAGGGTCTTCAGATTAGTAATTACTTCCTGTGCCCTGCATATCCCAACTCAGCAATGTGGTGAGAAGGGGAATTGGGCCAGCCACTTGTATCTTCAGATGAGGAAGAAGGGAACTCTTGAGACAGATGTTGAGGAATCAAATGCTGATGTTAACAATGCTGAGGAAGCCAGGGCAGTAGTGGGATAGGGCAGACAGGCTCACAGGAACGTGATAGCCATTAGATTTTAGAGTGAATGACTTTGCATTAATATATTTTTAGCACTCAGAATTATCAACCAGTGCTGATGTAAAGGTTTTCCTGTCATCAAAGAAATGCTTGTTCTTTAAGTTTTAAACATTAAGCTTCTTCATTTGGCATAAGTTATAAACTCATTTTTTTTGGCACCCAGCACCTCTTATTTTGTTTTTGGCCAGAGCAAGGTTACATGCTGGCTGCGTTTGTATGACTCAAATGTACATTGGCGAGAGAAATTCATCCATCACTGAGAAAGAGAGTTACTACAGAATGCTGATTGACTCTGACTCCTGAAAGCCAATTATCTAAATTAAGTTTCCGTTTTCCAGAGGGTATGTTCCTTTCTTTGTGCTACTGCACATAGTGCATGTCTCAGCGTTCAGAATGATCATCAGCATTTAAGGTAGTCTACAAGCAAAGTATAAACAGACAGAGGCTTTAACAGATTGAAAGAGACCACAGACTGTTGTGTAAAGAACTGCATTTATGTCAAATGGATAATTAACCCAGCTGATGGTAATACTGAATAAACCAGAATCCCAAGTAAAACTTGACAGATCATAAGATTTACTTTTCCAGTTTGGTTACCATGTCGGTCAGTCAATGACATTTCCCATTGGGCTGCTCATACTTTTTTTTAATCAAACAGACCTGAGCTGAACTTATTACACAAATGAGGAAAGCCAAAGTGATATATTGCATATATGGACAGTTTTGAAAGATCTTGTCACAAATATCAAAAAGAAAGATTCAACACTTTTTCTGAATTATCTCTCCTATCTTCACTTTAAAATTTCTTACACACCCTGATGAGGTCACAAGAGTTTCGTGTTGGTGATTTTCTATACATCCTTCGGATGGGATTCTCTCAGTCTCATCTTCTGACATACAAGCAAGTGATCTCACTGACCTTTCCCCACTGAACAGTAAGAAAAGCTAAGGGCTTTTTACAAACCTGTCGGTTTGGATGGCCAAAACAGCTTAAGACTTCTTTCTAGTCCTGTGGGTATTAAGTCTATGAAAAAACTAACTATCCTCTTTTTAAGGGTATTTTCATTTCAATTCAACCTGCTTGTGACCCCTCCCTCCCCTCCATTAGTTCTTAAAATGAAAGTCAATAATAAGCAGCAATTTTCTAACCAGGTAGCATGTTGAGTCATTTAGCTTAACTTAAACGATTTCTTGGAATAACTCTCTTTAGTTTACTGTTCACTTGATTTTCTTAGCCTATGTTAAAGTAAACCGATCAGACTTTGAAATAACACTGAAAACCAAAGCCTCATTTACCCTTACTTTAGTTCCTAAATAATATTAAACTTTCATCACAAGAGTAACGTTGTGCAGAGGATTGACACCCATGTGTTCTTGAATGTTTGGTGTTCTTAAATTTAACTTTTCCTACCATAGTACCTTGGTGCCATCTCAGCATCTACAACTGAATTGGAGGAAGTTTGCATTGCCTCAGCTGACTTGGCATTGTCAGGTGGTCTGGAGACTAAAGTGCTCTTAGCTGCTGAGTGTCACCTGCATGGGTGCAACCTCCTCTATTTGACCTGAAGCAGGCACTTAGGCCTCTGGCAGAGAGGAGCTGTTGAGGCAGGTACGTCAGCAGTAGACTAAGATGATAATCCCTGGCTGTCCGGCTATTGTTGCTCCCCTCCCTGGAGGGTGCAATGGCACCTCCCTTGCTCTTTGGGTCATTAAGACCACAGACTGTTGTGTAAACAACTGCATTTATGTCAAATAGATAATTAACCCAGCTGATGGTA
Organism: Chiloscyllium plagiosum; assembly: GCF_004010195.1. Lineage (NCBI taxonomy): Eukaryota > Metazoa > Chordata > Chondrichthyes > Orectolobiformes > Hemiscylliidae > Chiloscyllium > Chiloscyllium plagiosum. The sequence goes on from NC_057724.1 coordinate 51,904,907, forward strand.
ATACTGAATAAACCATCTTAACCTGCAGGCTGGTTAAGATCAGTCAGTCCTCTCTTGTGTGGTCAATGATTGCATTAATGAGTTGAGCAATGAGTGAAGGTTCCCATTGTATATATGGTAGTTATGGATTTTTCTTCAGGACCTGGATCCTCATGGCTGTCATCTGTTAAATGGAGGTAGCCTTGTGCTCACATGCCAGAGCCATGACATCAAGCAGATCTTGAACAGTTTTCTCTACCCTTCACTTTGGTCTGTGTATGATCTTTGGCACATCTGCCAGATGTTCCCATGATTGTATATGTTCATCAACACAGTAATGTAGATATTCATCATCTGAGATGATGCCTTCAATAGCCTGTTCTCCAATGTGCCTCAGTGTCAGAAAATTTGACCATTTCTTCCTCCTCTTGCTACAGGTCTGTGCTAGTGCTGTACTAATGGAAATTTGACCTGAGACTATGCTAGATAGAATTAAAAATCACACAACACCAGGTTATAGTCCAACAGGTTTATTTGGAAGTTCTGGCTTTTGGAGCACTGGTTGTGGTGTATAAGATCGTAAGACACAGAATTTATAGCAAAACATTACAGTGTCAAACAGTACACCAAAAGGTAGTGCTTCCAAATAAACCTGTTGGACTATAACCTGTTGGTGTTGTGTGATTTTTAACTTTGTCCACCTCAGTTCAACACCGGTTCCTCCACAACATATGCTAGATAGATAATCCACTGAGGTGAATGTTTCTGTACTCATGGAAGGTAGGGAGGAAGGCCTTGATTATACTACTTCTGAGGCTTGTGACAGCTTCTCATTAGAGGTGTACTGTGAGTGCTGGTAGAGCTGAGCTTGCTGGCTGGTGCTGTTCTTCTTTCAGTACTGGCTTGGGAGTGGTATCTAGATTCTGCATAGGAAAACATAAATATTCCTTAATGTCATGAGCAATGGAAGATTTACATCTGAAATTTCTGACAGGCATCAGGATTCAGACATTAGGCCCATAATGAGGATTTCAAGCCTGCTCAAGTCATCAATATATCTGCAGTGCAACCTTCTGCAAGATGACTTCGATAATTGGCAAGAGTCTGCTTTGCTGTAGAGTGGGCCTCTAATGCTGCAGGCCACTTGAATATGGAAGCCCACTTGAATATGGAAGCTGTAAGCTGTAGGGGTAATAGATTGGAGAAAATGCCTCCAATTTATCAAACAGCTGCAAATTTTCATCCATATCGTCACATCGCTGGGGCATCAATCCTCTGGCTCTGATTGGGAGGTTCTTCAGTTGTATAGGTGGCCACCAAATCATAACAGTGGGGCATTTCAATGTTAACAATATACTGAAGCTGGAGCAAAATGACACCCAAGTGGGGTTTTAATTGCACTAATTGATTGATTTTTCTTTATTCTCTTATGGGATGTGGCAGTCGCTGGCAAGACCAGCATTTGTTGAATATCCCTACTTGCTCTCAAACATTTACTTGGCTGTCTAGGCCACTCAAAGACAGTTAATGGCAATCACATGGTGGTGGATCTGGATGTAAGATGCATGTAAGCCAGACCAGGTAAGGATGGCAGGTTTCCTTCTCTAAAGCACATTAGTGAACCAGATAGGATTCGCAACGGTAGATTATAATAGTAGTGGATGTAATCCCTAGCGTCTTTGGATTTATTAATTACACATAAACTCACCAGCAGCTTTTTAAACTCATGCCCCCAGATTTTGCCTGGCCTCTAGATTCCTAATCCAATGACAATATTACCGTTGTACTTCTTACCTCCCTGGTTTGGGCAGACAGCTTGGTTTCCATTCTGCACTGGAAAAGTGCCCCTGGATAGAAATACACTGGGAGCTGTCCTTCATGTTTATTCCCCCAGCCCTGTCACTTTCAGGCTTGTTTCCATGGGACTCAATTAGAAAAAAAATTGGTATGAGCTATATTTTTTTGTGGGTGAGAAATGGCAACTGTTAACCAAGTCTAGATCATTTCTGTAATAGAATGCAGGCAAAGGAAGATGACCTGCACATCTCATGTCAACAATGTTGATTAAAGCACTTAACAGTAAAAGCATTCTCAATTTGCACTCCTCCAGAATTCTGAATTGATGGCTGTTCTTATTGACTGGCTTTCTTCAGGTCAATGTAGAGTTCAGAGAATTATATTAATACTATATGACCTTTCAGTCATGCATAGTTGCTATATGTTGTTGTTAATGTATTGAGAATGTCTGCAGGTGAATAAGCTAATGCTACACATTTCTGCAGTGTTATTATCAGTTATGTTTTCATTGATCTGCCAACTCTCAGGCACATGCAGAAAGACCAATGTTATTAACACTTGCAAACCAGTTACCGAAACACTCACTAAGGAGAAAATTATGTTAGCTTAATACGACAGGTGTCACTTTCATAAGGGCAGACAGCTTAATTGTATGTTGGCAAGAGTGGCTTCTACCTATTGGACAGGGCCTATCTGCACAGAGCACTGATATAATTCCTAATACTTGTCTAGCCAGTACTTAATAGAATATTGGTTTTCTAGATCCAAATGGCCCTCTGACTCCATTAGAGTCATGCCAGTTAGTCAATCTCAATTGTAGAGTTTGAAATAAAATCACATCTCTGCTGCAAATTTCTATTGCATTGCTTTTTGTTCTTGGATCAGCTCAATCCCAAAGAGATTTCTTTTCCTTTTGCATTTAATGAGGAGAGGCTTTAGTTTGTGTTATGATTTATACTCTAGTTTATTTTGCCTGCAGGAATTCCTGAATTAAATTAAGTTATTCTGCTGTGTAGTTGAAACTAAAATTTAAGAAATACAGGTTATTTTGAAGATTCTCCAGTGAGACAAAAGTAATTTGTACTTATGCGGTATCATTCACAACTTCATGAAAGCTCAACGTGCCTTACAACCAATGAAATACTTTGCAAATGTGTTAACTTTTGGAATATTGGTAATCATTGTCTTTTCAAAGAAAGCTCAGCTTAATGTGGGAATCTTTCTCCCCTCCTCCCTGCCCCACTATCAATCAGAATCAGAAAATTAAACAGGAAAAAAAACCTAAATTAACTCATTTATGTGGTTGAATTATAATTTTTCTTAATTTTTGAGTATGGTATTGAAAGCTGTTTTGAATATGACCGCCATTTTGCACAAGCAGTTAGTAAAGATAGATAGCTTAACAATCTGGCGTAATGCAAATAATTTTTTTTCCCAATTTGAGAACTGGAAGGTTGGAGAAGGTCGCATGAGTAAAAGGTAGTATATTCAGTTCACATCACAATGGCTTCTATTGCTACATCCTTGGATTATGATGTACTTGTTATCAAGAATCATCAAACACCCAGATTGCTGATATGGCAATCTCAAACATTATAACAGTAAGTAGGAAGACAAAAGTGTAGGTTTGCCCCATTCTAAAGTGAGCAGCAAGTACCAGAAACTTCTCATGGGTGACCTGGTAACTTCTGGAACTCAAGCAATGTTTTTGACCTGATGATCTCAATATCATATATGGTCTTCAGACAACTCAATTCATTGCACATGATATCAAAATATTAATAGCTGATGGCATTACACATTCTTCAGGCTGGGGGTCTTGATACACTACAACAATATTACCTATATATTCCTGCAATAATACAGAAGACTTGTTCTCCTGAAGTAGCATGCCTCCAGCCAAACTGCTCAAGCACAGTTACTACCGTAGAATCAGTTTAGCAATGTGGGACATTGCTCATTTATATCCTGTCCACAAAAGACAGGGCAAATTTAACCCAACCAATTATCACCACATTAGTTTAAACTTGAACATTACAAAGTGATGGAAGGAATTGTCAACAGTACTATCAAATGACATTTACTCAGCAGTAAGAAGCTTACTAATCCTGAATTTAGGTTTTATTAGGGCCAATCAACTCCAGGTCTCATTACAAACTTGGTCCAATAGTGGTGAAGAGTAGAGAATGGAGAAAATGCCTTTGTTCTTAAGGTAACATTTGACCAGGTATGGCAACTAGGAGCTCTAGCAAAACTGGAGTCAAAGGGGATCAGACTGATGGAGGGAGTTCTTTACATCGGTCATTCTTAGCAGAAAGGAAGATGATTGTGGTGTTTGGACATCTATTACTTAGATCCTGGATCATCACTGCAGGAATTCCTCAGAGAACTGTCATGGGCCCAATGATCTTCAGCTGCTTCATCAATGATCTTAGAACATAGGACATTACAGTGCAGTACGATATTGCACCAACCTGTGGAACCAATCTGAAGCCCATCAAACCTTCACTATTCCATTCTTGTCTATATGCCTATCCAACTACTATTTAAATGCCCTTGATGTTGGCGAGTCTACTACTCTCTGAGTAAAGGAACTATCTCTGACATCTGTCCTATATCTATCACCCCTCAATTTAAAGCTATGACCCCTTGTGCTAGCCATGACCATCCGAGGAAAAAAGGCTCTCGCTGTCCAACCTGTCTAACCCTCTGATTATCTTATATGTCTCAATTAAGCCACATCTCAACCTTCTTCTCTCCAAAAACATCTTCAAGTCCCTCAGCCTTTCCTCATAAAACCTTCCCTTCATACTAGGCCACATCCTAGTAAATCTCCTCTTAACCTTATAGGAAGCTTCCACATCTTTCCTATAATGTGATGACCAGCAATGTGTGCAATACTCCAAGTGCAGTCTCACCAGAATTTTGTACAGCTGCAGCATGACTTTATGGTTTTGAAATTCAATCCCTCTACCAATAAAAGCTAACACACTGTTTGCCTTCTTAACAACCCTATCAACCTGAATGGCAACTTTCAAGGATCTATGTACCTGGACACCGAGATCTCTCTGCCCATCTTCTACACTACTAAGAATCTTACCATTAGATCAGTACTCTGCATTCCTGTTACTTCTTCCAAAGTGAATTACCTCACACATTTCCACATGAAACTCCATTTTCCACCTCTCAGCCCAACTCTGTAGCTTATCTATGTCCCTCTGTGACCTACAACATCCTTCATCACTATCCATAACTCTACTGACCTTAGTGTCATCCGTAAATTTACTAACCCATCCTTCTATGTCCTCATCCAGGTAATTTTGTAAAAATGACAAACAGCAGTCAACTCAAAACAGATCCTTGTGGTACACCACTAGTAACTGAACTCCAGGATGAATATTTCCCATTTACCATCACTCTCTGTCTTCTTTCAGTTAGCCAATTTCTGATTCAAACCACTAAATCACCCTCAATCCCATGCCTCCGTATTTTGTGCAATAACCTACCATGGGGAATCTTATCAAATGCCTTACTCAAATCCAAATAGACCACATCAACCGCTTTGCCCCCATCCACCTGTTTGGTCACCTTCTCAAAGAACTCAATAAGGTCTGTGAGGCATGATCTACTCTTCACAAAACTGTCTCTCCATCCTAAGGCTGGATGTCCAAATCTTCTCTGATATTAGTATGAAGTTTAGTATCATTTGCAGCACTTCTAATCCAGAAGCAGTTTATGATCAAGTTTAGTTGAAAGTGATAACTGCACCAGGCAAAGAGTTTCTCAACCAAGTGAAAATTCATCTGTCTCTTCAAGTATTGATTGGGTCTACTGTTATTGCATTATCTGGATTAGTGGTGCTGGAAGAGCACAGCAGTTCAGGCAGCATCCAAGGAGCCTCAAAATCGACGTTTCGGGCAAAAGCCCTTCAACAGGATTAAAGACAGTGAGCCTGAAGCTTGGAGAGATAAGCTAGAGGAGGGTGGGGGTGGGGAGAAAGTAGCATAGAGTACAATGGGTGAGGGGGGGATGGGATGAAGGTGATAGGTCAGGGAGGAGAGGGTGGAGTGGATAGGTG
>NC_057724.1:51912118-51953728 GCF_004010195.1 Chiloscyllium plagiosum
GCTTCAGGCTCACTGCCTTTATTCCTGATGAAGGGCTTTTGCCCGAAATGTCGATTTTGAAGCTCTTTGGATGCTGCCTGAACTGCTGTGCTCTTCCAGCACCACTAATCCAGAATCTGGTTTCCAGCATCTGCAGTCATCATTTTTACCTTATTGCATTATCCTCTACCATCATCTTGGGAGTGGGGGCAAGCATCACAAGTTCCAGTTCAGGTTCTTGTCTGGGCCCAGAGCTCCCAACCTGGGTCAGTTGCCCCATTCCCAATCCAAGCACAGCAGCCTCCTCATAACCTGAACATAGTGGCCCCACTCCCCAGTCCCAACCACTGATGCACAGATCCTGATCTAAATACAATGGCCCCACCTCTGGCCTGACACAGTTAGTCCCCAGAGACCTGTGCCCTAATTATTGGGCACTGATGAACCTTCAATTCTTGCCCTGTTTGGTGATTACCATTGACCAAACTCTGACTAAACTCTGACTCCAAGAGCAGGTCAAAAGTTGAAATTCTGCAGTGAATAACTTGCTTCTCGATTTCCCAAAGCTTCTCCACCATCCACAAGGTTCAAGCCAGTAGTGTGGTGGAATATTCCCTGCTTTCCTGAATGAGTGCAGCTCCAATAGCATTCAAGAAGTTGACACCATCAAGTCAAAAGAAGTATAGTCCATAGCACCTTACTCACCGCCTTTAACATTGACTTCCTTTACTGCCAACACACAGAGTATACATTTACAATATACACTGCAGCAACTTATCATGGTTTCTTTGACAGCACTTTCCAGGCCCACAATCTCTAGAAGGACAAGAGCAGCAGAAAAATGGAAGCATTACTTCAATTTTCCCTCTATATCATGTACCATCCTTACTTTGAAATGTATTGGTGTTCCTTCAGTGTTTCTGGATTAAAATCCCAGAATTCCCTTCCTAACACCATTGTGAATGTAACCAAGGTGGCGGCTCACCACCATTTTCTCAAGGGATGAGCAATCAATGCTAGCCTAAACAGCCATGCTCACATCTCAGGAAAGATTATTTTTTATAAAAATGCCACCTTCCTCTTGAACATGGAATAGACAGATGTCACACTGCCTCCATCAGATGGAGCTGCAGAACACCAGCCATGTCTGCTTCTCTCCAGCAACACCAATTGTGATAATGGGTTATTGACTTTTAAAGCCTAGAATTTTGCTGTGCAGTTGTTTGAAAGAGCTTTTGATTTAGTCTACTTCCCTTTTTTCCATACTTATTTTTATTTTTCAAATCTTGTACTCAACACTATTATAAGTTATTTAGTCTTCTGTTTCTATATTCCTTTCTTATGTTGTGCTCCACACCCTAGACTCTTGATGAGAAGCGAAATGGCTAGTCTCTCCTTTCATTCTTTTGCAGGTCAACAAAACTATCCTGCTCTGGTTATTGAAATACCCAATGAAATGTTAACTTTTCCCTCTTTGCCTTATTGAAACACTTCATGATTTTAATCTTTTATACTCTAGTAAAGGAATCTCATTTTCTTTAATCACTCCTCACAACTAAAATCTTTGATCTGATTTCATCTAATCTCTTTTTATGACACTTTGTGACCTAACATTCTTTGTAGGGCTACAAAAACTGAACACAAACTGTAAGCTAACAAATATTTTGTTTAGGTTTATCATTGTCTCTAGCATTTATACTTCATGTCTCAATTTATAACACTTAGTATACCATATACCTTGCTTATCAAGTCCTTCTACTTGCTGTCATCTTCAGTGTCAATTCAGCCTCCATTTTGTTCCTTGGATGAGTTTTTTTGTGTTTTCTGACAGTTTTTGTATTGTGTCCTCCTATATTTTGAATTCAGATCATTTTTGCAGCAGCTATATGTTTTTGTTTCCTACATGCAGGTGATCTAACTTGTCGGATTAGAAAACGCATTGCACTCCTTTAACAAGAGCTATTTTGTTTTTTACCTGTGCAATGTATATGAGACATAATTCTCAAGGTGGTGCGTGTGAAATAAACTCTTGTGGGTGTGAAACTGACAAGGCAGACTTTAGTGATGGTACTTATCTAGATTTCTACCAGGTTAAACTGACACCTGTTTTTGTTCACAAGTATATTCAAAACCATGGGAATGTGGTTTTTTGATGTCAACTATTAACTAAACGCCAAGAGTGTGGTTAATATGATTTGCATGTGATCATTCCCCTCCTTTACAGTCTACTCAAAATTAGATTTTTGGCCTATTGAAGGCCATACCAACATCCGGCCCTTCAGCACATCCATTTTCCAATTACTATTTTTCTCTTCCTGTGTCTACCATCTTGTTTTCAGTAAAAATAAACAGAAAAAGCATGAAAACCTTTGGACTGATATTCTCCAATAAATTCATGGATGTATCAAAAGAATTAAGTTAATGCATGCTAATACCACTGGGTGTAATTTCAAGGCCTTTGTTTAAAAAGGAATGTTGGAAATACTGGACAAATCATGAAGTATTTCCATCTAAAATGTTGATTCAACCTTTCTAATGCAGACCTACTGTGCAATTCCAGATGTTTCTAGTTTTATTTGACATTCCTAGTATTTAATTTTTGTTTATCTCCGAAACTTTGGACATGAATTCAAACAGATGTCTAATAATTCAAATGTATCTTTTTGGATTTGAAGATGTAACATTCAAAATATACCACACAACTCAGTTATAGATTAACCAAAACAATTTTTTAAAATTTAAATAACAAATAAACTGTTCTACTATCACAATGCATAATCTATGAACAAGTTCAAAGTACACAATTTGACACTACGATGACATGCTATAAATAACAAGAATTCTATAGTTTATGTGCCTTGCTAAATGCCATAGTTGGACATTGTGCACTTATCATTGCACAAATTTATTTATACTGTCTTCCAACAATGAGGAAGCAGGATAATCTTGAATGTTTTCTTTTAAACTTACAAAAACTTTTGTATTCTATGTTTCTGTTTCCACTATCGTGAAGGTGCTGAGATATTATGGATTAAAGTTCCACACTTGCAGAAGTTAGTCTTCATGCCTGACAGCTCACTGTGTAGGAACTCTATAGTGGAACCTGGCCTTATCTAATTTACTTTTTTCCCTAAAGTTCCCACTCTGAATGTTGACAGAGAGGTCAGAGGATACTGATCAGACTGGAAACCCAGTAAATTAAGAGAGAACGAAGAACTGTGGATGCTGAAACAAAAACAGAAATTGATGGAAAACTGTTCTGAAGAAGCATCACTGGACCAGAAATGTTAACTTTGCTTTCTTTCTACAGTTGCTGCCAGACCTGTTGAGTTTCTCCAGCAATTTCTGTTTTGAGTCCGATTTGTTTCCCTTCTCCATTGGTCTACCTTTTTAAACTGGAAATACTGCAGCAAAAATCAGCTCAAGCAAATTCAACTAACAAATCAGAATTAGGTGTTTTGATCAAATTATGGGTATTTTGAGAGCCAAAACAATTATTAGCACAATGAAGGTTTTCAATATATTATTATTTTATTTTGGCAATTTGGATTCTAAAGTAGAGGTAAATGGGACATAGGTAGTTAGTGTTGTGAAAATCTGATCTGCTTTTATAAAAAAGGATTAGTACGTCATTTGCAACAGTGATCTAAAGGCAGCATGTCCAAGGTATCATGTGACTTAAGCTAAATGACTAGAGAAACTATTGGTAAGGTAATTGCTTATATATTCAATATACACAACTCTTACAACTTAAAAAGACTGATTACAAGGGGCTACAGGCAGTTTGAGTTCAGAAAAAGTCCAGGAGAAGGGCAGATTTTAAATTGTGCAAGCCTTTAGGCTAACAGAGTTGGAAAGTTGGAACTTCAATTAGACTGTGCTGAAAACTGTCTATGTTTCTTTCTTGGGGTTCAGTGAGGACAGGTTAGCTTAGCCGAACGTGTCAAGGAAAGACAGTAATGGAGGGAGTTGCATGTGCTCAGTGTACAGAAAATTGCTGAAAGGATATGATTTGATTTGTTTTTTTTATTATTATGAGTATTTTGTTATAAAATATAGTGAAAAGTGTTGTACTCGCCAGCACCACCTTAAAACAGAAAAATAAACCAAAATGGAGAATATAAAGGCAGAAAAATGAAGAAATAAAGAAAATGTGTTCAACTTTACAGTCCTTCTTGATAAGTGCTCCACCATGAGCCATGGGCCGAGTTGCCCGACACAAATCCCCTTCCCCATTGCCACTACTGGAATGAAAATCACCACTCTGTGGTGCCATCTCCCCTCCTCCAATATCCTCATCAGTATGACTCCTTGCTAGATCTTGCCAATGCAGTTGTCACCCATGCTGCTGGGTACGCTACCAACCCAAACTCAACTCCATTTCCAACATGAGTCTGCTTTGTGCCCACCTCATCGATGCAGATGCTGTCGATGCCGCTGAGTCTCATACTGGGTCTAATCCTGCCTCCATTGCTGCTTCCATGAAGCTGTGCTGGATGCAGACATTGCTGGGAACCCAAACTTATCTCTGCCGTGAGTCGACAATGGGCCCACTTGCCACCAATGCCATCATTGTGACCGTGCTCTTCAACAAGACGTAAGTAAAAAAGAAGAGAATAAAGGAAAAAATCAGAAGAGAGAGAAAAAGAAAAGGAATGAAATAAAGTGGACAGAGCAGATGAGCTTTAGGCTCTGAAGCCCTATTCCACTGCCACCTTACCTGAAAATGGTTGTGACTTCATCAATTGGAGTAAGAAATTTTAAAGTGATGACAAGGACGATAGCTCACTTGGATTAAGTGTCTGCTGAGAGTATTGCTGGGAAATAGGATTGAACCTCTCTTTTTATGGTTTATGATAAAATCTCTCTAAATTTTCATATATAGCTTTGGTTTTCTTTCTTTTTATGTAAAAAACTATATTCATGTTCTTTTGATGAAATACAGTAAAAGTTTTGCATGAGTAGCTTTCGTGACTTGACCAATAAAATAACCAAATCAGAAAATAAAATTTCTGGTCTATCATGTCAGGTTTCACTCTGGAATCAGACTTGTTCAGTATTAACATCAGCTCTCATCATAACACTATTTGGAAGCAACAATTGTGACTTTAAAGTGTAGCTATGGTCCTTTTCTTGATGTTTGAAGTTTTGGTTGGTATAAATAGGTTAAGAGCTTTCCACCCAGATGCTGTCCTGAATGCACGCTTCAACTCTAAAGCTTGTTATGAGCACATCTAAAAGGATTTCCAATTTTTATTGAGTATAAATTAAGATTAATAAATAAAACAATACAGAAATGTTTATAATGTACAGATTGAACACATTAATAAGCTTGAGAATGTACTAGAATTAGATTGAGGTGAAAATTGTTTATCATTTACTCAATTTTGACATGACAGTGATGCCTTTTATTTAATGTTTTCAAATTCCTAATTTCTCCACATTATTGTTGTGTTATGTCTCACAAACATAATATCAGCTTACCTTTAAGAAATATGTTTAAGATACCATTACTGTATCATACAGTGACTGTGACTGAGTATGCGAAGGTCTCATCTGCTGTGGATCTTTTGAAACATGACAAACTGTTCTGTTCTATAACTAATAGTAGCCCAGACAGTTTTGTGCCTGTGATTGTAATATTTATATCTAATAATTAGCTGTAATAATGGTCTGTTGAATTCTTCAAAACCATGATATTCACACCGAGTTTCTTCAGATCAAATAACCTGTTGGAGGAAAACCCACTCCAATAGTAACATCCTACTCATCAATTAGGAAATAGAGCAACCTGATGAGCATAAAGTTGAAGCAATAGGAGATTTCAGGTTCTATTTCTAGTCTGTGTAAAGAAAGCTTCTATTTAAGTGACTGTTCTTGGGCTCACAGCCTATGCCTTTATTCTTAGCACTGGTTCAATCACCATAGAAACTTATTTCATTGTTGCTATTCTTATTTGATGCCAACAGAATATTCTTTAAATAATATTCTCAATCTATTTGCATTTTCAGTGTGTGGTATTGTTCAAGCACAAACTTAATTGCAATGAAAACAGAAAATAATGAGAATTCACAACGCAGCATCTGAACAATAAAGATAGGTCAACATTTTGATGAGGTTCTACAGAAGAGATTCAATTGGAATCTTCAAACATTCTTCTTTGAATTAGAGACTGATATGTTGTATACTCACACCATGATTATTTCTTAATTCCAAATTTTCAGCCTTTGAGGGTCTGTTCTTTTAAATCTTTAGAGATTTACCCATATCTGAAAAGGAAGATATTTTGTTCTTTGTAGGCAGACATTAATTCTCTCCAATGCTCCAACACAGGGGTCTGTCTAATAATATGAAGAACTCATACCCATCCAAAATATTTTCATTCAATGTCATGATTATCACCTGCTTGGAACTACTTCAATCACATCTACACAAGGGCAGTAGAATCAATCAAGCTTAAGAAATTAAAACAAAGAACTGTGGATGCTGAAAATCTGAAAAGGAAAGAGAGGTTCCTGGAGAAACTCAGCGGGTCTGACATCATCTGTGGAGAGAAAGCAAAGTTAACATGTCAAGTCTAGTGACCCTTCTTTTGAGCTGATTAGATTAGATTAGATTAGATTACTTTACAGTGTGGAAACAGGCCCTTCGGCCCAACAAGTCCACACCGACCCGCCGAAGCGCAAACCACCCATACCCCTACATTTACCCCTTACCTAACACTACGGACAATTTAGCATGGCCAATTCACCTGACCTGCACATCTTTGTGACTCTGGGAGGAAACCGGAGCACCCGGAGGAAACCCACGCAGACACGGATGTTAGCTAGGAAAAGATGTTATGTATGCTGAGAACGGGGGATTAGGGTAGGTTGGTGGATGTGGGAAGAAATGAGCTGATAGGCAGAGATAGAGTCCACAACAGTTAGGCACCCAAGGGTTGGTAATAGTCCCCATTAGCAGCTGTTCATTCCCCTAGGTTGACACTTAACCACCCTTTGTCTGTCCAACTGTTTCTCTCTCTTTCTGGATTCTATCTCCACCTATTGTTTACTATACCTCATCCACCCACCCCATGTTCTGTATAAAAAACATCTTTTTCCTAGCTACCATCAATGGACCAGTAATATTAACTCTGATTTCTCTCCACAGATACTGCCAGACCTACTGAAATTTTCCAGCACTTCCTGTTTTCAGTTCAGCTTTCCAGCATCTGCAGTTCTATCAAATGTTCATGCAGAGTATTATTTATTTTTGAACAGTTTATAGTATGTTTCTATAAACTAATTCAGTACCTCATTTCCCTTGTTATTTTTAAATGAAAAGTCGGTCTGCATTCTCTGAGTCTAGTGTGGGTGCAGAGTGTTGTGCTTAATGAAGTACTGGATGGAGAACTGTATTTTGTGGTATATTTTAGTGTCACCTTTTCCCCTTTCAACTCACAGATACACATCAACAAAGGGAAAATCTGAGCATTATGCTATTGGGTAAACTGTCTTGACATCTGTGGTTGAGATAAGATCACGTTGGAAAGTATTTATTTGCATTAAATAAAGTGCAGCAAATTGGGAAAATACATGTTAATCATTTACTTTGATCCATTTCACAGGTGTAATAGAGGAAAACTGAAACAAGGAGGAAGATGGAAAAAGTGACCTTGTAAGTCAATGCGAGAAGCATTAGATGATGTGCATCAAAGAAGGAGTGAGCTGTTCTTGACAATAGCAAATTCAAAAGGTTTGGGTCTACATTTCCTTTTAAGTTCCAACTATCTATGATGAATATCTGGATAGTATCTATTAAAGGGAATTACAATTTTAATCAGCTGATTCCACTCGATTGATTGAGTCATCCTGTGATAATGGTAGAAAACATCTTGGGTGCCCCAAGAGCTGAAATTATCTGAAACTTTTCTGCTGTGAGAGCTGTTTCTCCACTTGAGCTGGAGAGTGGCTGGTCAATGTTGCAGGATCAGAGAAGCTTGTACTGTGTGGATTGGGGACAGAGAAGAGAAAGGGACGCATTTGAGGGTGGGGGAAAGGAGTGGGGGTCTATGAGGGGTACAACAGAGTTGGGACAGAGAAAATTGTGCATGTGAATAGGCTGCTGATTCTATGTGATTGTTCTGTTTATTTTGGATGGCAGTATTTTGGAAGTCACTTGAGATGGGTGGCATGGTGGCTCAGTGGTTAGTACTGCTGCTTCACAGTGCTAGAGACCCAGGTTCAATTCCAGCCTTGGGCGACTGTCTGTGGGGAGTTTGCACGTTCTCTCCGTGTCTGCGTGGGTTTCGTCCGAGTGCTCAGGTTTCCTCCCACAGTCCAAAGATGTGCAGGTCAGGTGAATTGGCCATTCTAAATTGCCCATAGTGATAGGTGCATTAGTCAGAGGAAAATGGGTCTGGGTGGATTACTCTTCGGAGGGTTGGTGTGGACTGGTCGAGCTGAAGGGCCTATTTTCACACTGTAAGGAATCTAATCTAAAAAAAAGGGAAAATATAGGGACCTTATTGGGCAAAGACGGTGGGGGTGGATCAAACACTTTGTATTGGCTGGTGGAGTGGTTTGATTGAGGGCTGAGAGAGGAGGAACTGGGGTAATAAAGAGTAGGAGTTGAAAGTTGGGAGGATGAGCTTAGACGCCTAATGGAGGACTGGGAATTGCTTGGGGGGGTGAAGAAAACAAAGATGTTGGCGAATGTGGCATCAGGATTGGGATCTGGATTCAAGAGATAAATATAAAAACACATTGCTGAATCTGACTAGTACACACCTTGAAAACAGTGCTGGATACATGGCTGACCAGAGTCAATGATGAAGATTGAATGACAACGAAGCTTGCTGTTTTATTATTGTATTAAAAGTTCCTTCTTGGATTGTATTGGCACCTGACCTGCACAACAGTGGTTGTATATGGGTACAGAAGGATCTGAAAGACATGAAGGGCTGATGGGAATAAAGTAGGATCTCATGGAAGAAGGATGTTAGGTAAGAGTCCTCCCAAGTGCTTGTAGTAATATAGAAGCTATTCTTATATCTCTGCAACTATATGTAGGTTATAATAAACTGCATCTCGTTTGACCAGATGGTGTCTATTCCAGCACACACATGATCATAGAGACCCCAAAAGAAACAAAGCACTTAGAAGGGATAGGTGGCAGATCACAAAATGTGATGACACAATGTGGCATCGAAAGATTTGATTTTGCTGTACTGGCTCCAAAGAGACAACTGTGCTCACAACTCACAAGGTCTTAAGGAAAACAAATATTGCTGATTACTCAGGACAGTGAACTCCCCCAAACACCTCCTCCTCCGAAAAAAATTGTGGCAACACTCAACCTTGAAGAATGCTTCAAAGAATAACTGAAACACTTCAAATCCAATAAGAGACATGCTTTACAGATGAAACATGCAGTAGCAGGGTAAAGCTACAGGATGTCTCATACAGTGATGATCTATGGGAGCAGTACCTAGTCTGAGTTCAGCTGCTGAACCAAAACTAAAAATTTTTAGTAATTCACTCACCTGTCAAATTAAGGGCAAGTATTTTTCAAATTACAGCACAGATCCAGCACAATTGCCATAACTTGTGGATACCACAAAATTTGGCAAGGAAATGCAATGAACTAATGATACTCATACTATCCTGGAACAAAGACCAGGGAAAGTGACAAATCCTGTCATTGAAACTAGATAAGCTTTAGGCAATTTAAAGAAGTGGACAATTATAGTCTAACATGTAATTATTAGGGAATTCTTCTGTTACATCTATAAAAGGAATATTTAGTAGATGATTTTACAATACAGTGCATGCTCATGGTGCAACCTAATATATATAAATATATGTATTAGGTGAAAATTTAAACAACATAGCATAATCCTCTGAGGTTAATTAAGTTGGAACAATAAACTGGTTTCATACCATCAATGAAGTATAAATCTGAGATGGTACTGATTTGTGTAATTGCTTTTCATTATTATCAAAACTGAAGAGAGTTTAGATTCCAAATGCTCACAAATTTCAGGAAGAAAGGCAAACACAGAGATAACAACTGAACAATATATGTCACTTGAATCAATTGAAACATCTGCACCCTTTTTGAGTCAGATTGCAGCACAGAACAGTGAAGAATTAGTTATGATGATTCAATTTGCTGATTATAAACAGAAGTGATTAGGAAGGTTCACATTCAATAACAGAATTTGACAACCTATCTTCCAAAGAAGAACCCTCAACAGCCTTATAATAAAGAACTGTGGATGCAGGAAATCTGAAACAAAAAGATAAATTATTGGAAAACTAGGCAGGGAGGGTCTGGTGGCATCTGTGGAGTGAAAGCAGAGTTAGTGTTTTCAGTCCAGTGACTTGTCTTAATAACTATTCTGAAGAAGGGTCATTGGATTCGAAATGGTAACACATCTTTGTTTCTACAGATGCTGCTGTCAGATCAGCTGAGCTTCTCCTGCGATTTCTCTTTTTGTTCCTCAACAGCTTTAATGGATGTCACATAACGTAAGAATCTTGAAGTAACTGAAATAAGGAAATGTGCAAGTTTATTTCACCAATAATTCAATCACTTATGGCAAATGAGCAAGTCCAAAGTAACAAGTTGAAGTGGAAGGTCAACCTATTTCAGCACAGAGACCTGCTGTGCTTTTCCAGCACCACTCTAATCTAGACTCTGGCTTCCAGCATCTGCAGTCCTTGTTTTTACCTATTTGAGCACAGATCTAAGGCATTTTGAGAACACAAATTCATTAACACAAATTGAAAATGTGGTACACAAATTAAAGTGGGAAAACACCACTAAGAAACTTTGTCTAAAGGTTCAAGAAACTGCAAATAAAAATACTTGTTCTAACAGCGATAATGTCGTCCAAGAAAGAAATACAAGAGATTAAAGGTCCTCCAGTTCTTAAGAGATACTCAGACCATCATGAAGGTAGAACAAGACAAATATTCTCCACCTAACAAATTGCAATTCTGCTGAGTCAGAAGACAAAACATCCAGGAAGAAGTGAAACTTTCAAACCATCTAAATTTGTAAAATCAAAGTCTTGAAAGGAGAGAGGATAGCGTTAAATGCAACACTTAAACAAAGGTATGTCAGTAAAAGCAAAATACTGCAGATGCTAGAAATTTGAAACAAACCAGAACAATGGTGAAACATAATGGGTCTGGCATCATCTAAGGACAGAGAAACAGAGCTAATATTTCAAGTCTGTTATAAGCTTTCTTCAGAGCAATAATAATTGATAGAGTGAAGCTTTGAAGGGAGATTTTGTATATGGATCGGAACGATCTGGAGCCACAACCCTCACCATTGAGTCTAACAGCCCACATCTGGAGTTAGCAGACTGGAATTCCCTTGTGGAACTGATTGGTTGGCTAGCCAGGGGTTAAGGAGTTGTAAGCAGTTTCTTGTCTTTAAAATTCTCTTTAAAGGTCTTCTGAGGAATTTATTTTCAAATATAACTTCTGCTTTAATATTAAACAATATAGCATAATCCTCTGAGGTTAATTGAATTGGAATAATAAACTGGTTTAATACCATCAATGAGGCATAAATCTGAGATTGTACTAGTTTGGTGTAATTTCTTTTCATTATTATCAAAACTAAAGAGAATTCAGATTCCAAGTACGAACAAATTTTAGGATGAAAGAGTAAACAAAGAGGTAATAACTGAATAATATATGTCACTTGAACTTTTGGCTTATTTTGGTTTCTTCGAAGCTTCTGTAAGGTTACTGCTAAGTTCAGTCAAATGATTATGGCAGCCATCTTTTTAATGTGCGTTTAAACAGTCACCAAACGTGTATCCACATTTGTTTACTAATCCTCAAGGCTCAACTCATTACACCAGAAAGTGGTTACCCAGCACATAGCAAACCATAAAAGACTCTAAGAGCCCATACATTTGAAAGATTGAGATGGTAGCATATGTAACACTGATGACCAGTCTAAAAATGATTCAGATTATTTTTGGAAAATTCTCCAACCACACCAACTATTTGCATTTATATGACACATTTAATGTAGTGGACTTCTCTAGTTGCATCACAACTGCATCATAAAAGAGGAAAGAGAGATGCAGAAAAGCTGAGGGAGGAAAAGTCAGAGCCTACAGCCTAAGCAATTGATGGCATAGGAGTCAATTTTGAAGCAATTAAAATTGGCAATGCTTCAGAGGCCAAAGTTGCAGGGACATGGAGTTCTCAGAAGGATCTAAAACCAGAGGTGGTTACAGAGATAAACAGCAAGAAAATTCCTCCCAGCTGAAACATAAAATGAAACCTGCTTCTCTTGTGTGTGTGGGCTCTCAGGGACTGGATCCTTCATCTCACAGCTAGTCTGCCAGTTGGCTCAGCTTTATAAATTGTTGCTTTCTGGCTCTCCCACAAATGCAAGCTGCAGTGAGGTGCCTGATTGATGCCTGCAGTTTGCTGACAATATTCTAACGAGTCCTGCACCAGATAATGGTTTGGGCTTCCTGACATGGTTTCAAGTGGGTGGTATAGCAATTTCACTAACTGCATATTTACTTCGTGAGGGAAGAGAAAATCTCCCTGTTTTGCCTTATGATTCTTTCAGTATGGCTCTTTGTACAGACAAGTATTCTGCTTCTTGTTGTGGTTCACCTTCTGGATCTGACAGCTTCTTTCTGTCCTCCTTCAAGTGAAGCCTCATTTGTAGATGTGTAAAGTGAAACAGATCACAGGTATTGTGGATGACTTGATCAGTTAGTATTGCTGCATTAGCTCAGTTAGCTGGACAGCTGGTTTGCAATGCAAAGTGGATGCTAACATGTGCTTACCATGAAGATGTCTCCTTCTCAACCTTTCCCTGTACCTGAGGCACAGTGACCCTCAGGTTAAACTTCCGGTTGCCTCACTCAGTGGGAGAGCACCCTATGATCTAGTAAGACGATGGCAACTTTACTTTTAGTCCTCTGATTGGTACAAGCTTTAAGAAATTGATTATCTGCTCCAACAGGAGCTTGGGGGAAGCACGCAACTGATTGCATTGTTCTTCACATCTTTTCCTTGATCCACGTACTTAGACTGCCTGACCTTTGGAAGGTGTAAACAGTTTTGTGACTCCTGGACTGCTTTATTTCAGTTCAACCATAGAATGCAGAAACATGCAGTGAGCTCCAGTATGAAAGCTGATTCTTGCCTTTTGTCATTTGTAAAATTTAAGAACAGATGATCGATTTGAACTGCCGTCAGATTACTAACAATCTCTACATCAGCTTTCTCCTCAGCTAGGTATTTGGACATGATGCAGCAATGCTCACGTTGTTTCCCATAACATATGAAGTAGATATGGATAATGTGATATTGAAAGATTCCACATATATTTATTATGGCTTCATTTGCAGTCGCAGGCACTTTAGATTCTGGGCAAATGTAAATATTTGGTTAAACATTGGTGACTTGTAATGCTTCAAGTGGTCCCATAATACAGTGACAATATCATGAGCTTATTTCTTAAAGCTACGCTTTCATACTTGGCCTTTGGAATCTGATTCTCTGCTCATGTGAACCCAATATCCTTTGGAGCCACATGTTTTGCCGATGTGAAGAAAAGCTGAACAACTTCAATGTAGGTGTCATAAACTGCATCTGCCCCAAATCTTAGTGGTTTGGTACAGTTTGGCACTAGCACTAGCTGCATGTAAAACATGTAATTGCTGTTGGCTTCTCACTATGTCTTCATGCTTTTGTCCATCTTTCATAAAGGTCTGAACTGTACATCCCTATTACTTGCCCAGCAGATCCTTCCTGGAGGCTTTAATTGATGTAGAGATTGTTACTAATTTGATGGACCTGTCTGAGAGATCTCCTCTAGAAATGTTACATGTACCCTTTGTTCTCTCAACTTCCAACAGACATGCCAATAGTCATCTGGGATTGCTGACTGTATGACATACATTGGAGCCTGTTAATCCTAAAGTTAATTCTTACCTCATTCTGGTCTTCAAATTAACTTTTGATCATTCACAGAAACACCAGATATTTTAATTCTACAAAGGCCTTCCTATTTAGCATCCTAACTGATAGGAAGGAAAATATTCAATCAATCAATCAGGAAGCAAAATATTCAGAACTCTTCTTTTTAACGATCATATATTGCTTGATTTGGAAAATGAAATGATGTACAGTCTTTGAATATATGTAATTCAATAAATGTATCATTAGCTGTGCAATCCATAATTAATTGTTTGCCTTCCTTTTTGTTGAATGACAAAAGTAATATGCAATGTTAATCTGTTTCTTTTACTGGTTTCCGTTCTTTCCTTTCAGCTGCACCTTTCTGCTGCTGTTTCTCTTTTTTTGTTACTGATTCTTAACAGGCATTAATCACTTTAGAAACTGTCCCTTTAAGAAATGTAGACTCTTAATAGCAGTTTTCTGGCTCTAGATGATATTTGTGCTAAATAAGGAAAGATAACATCACAAGGACTTTTATCTGCTTTAGTGCTGAATTAAAGAGACAAAATGGCAGAATCAGGAGATCTCTGCAGGCAAGTAAGCCTTGTTAGTGTAAAAATTGCTTTTTAGTGTTTTAAAAGTTGTATTTTGTTCAGAATAGCTTTGTTTCTGTGTTGTGAATGGTCTTTGACATTTTAGAAATACTTGAATTTGAAAAGTATGTGTTAAAAGAGAGACAGGTCTTCTACCATGAAATAATTTAGATTGTACTTAGAAAGAAAGTAGTTCTGCTATTTGGTTGTTCAATTTAAGATCTCTATTCATTCAAATTGGTCTGTTAATTGTCCAAATATTTTTGAGGTTGTTGCCCGCTTGAACTTCAATGTGGTTTTCAAATATCTACCACTGAAATCTTGGCTCCTTTTTAAAATTGCCATTGTTGTTAATCGTAAACTGCCATAATGGTTCAACTTGCATTTCTGCAGAATATTTGTATCTGATGTAATCATGCTTATGTTAACACCTGTGTCATATGAAGTAGATGTGATTAATGAGGGATTGAAAGATTCAAAAGATGTTTATTACAGCTCCTGACACATTCTTGCATTACAGTCACAGGTATTTATGTCAAGGCTATTATTTATTACAGTGAGTAGCACATTTTCATCATTATTTTCCTCATTCTGTTTCTCAAAATTCCTTTCAGCGTGTATTTTTTAAAAAACCTTGTGTTGTTTTTTGATCTAGAAAATTTACCAGGTAATTAAACTTTGGAGTAATATTTTTCTTAGCCATTCTGGAGATCACTGTCCCACTATTCCTCCTCCTATTTCATCTTTAGCTGATATAACCAAATTTACTACATGTGGTTTCATGATCATTCAATCAATCTTTAATCCTGTGATGCATTGATATCTGCACCTGATATTTGGACTCTGTCACTGGGTAACCACAAAAGTCTTCTTTCTTTGTGTCACTTCAAAATGTCTCATTTACCCCATAATACTAAAGGAAATAATGGCTTCACCATGAACTTTGCCTTTTATTCTATGGAAGAATTCTTCTTTGTCCAAAAGTATGTTGTTGTGTCACTTTATCAAATACTTTCTCTGTTACCTCATCAAAAAGCTCAATTTAGTTAAGCATGATTTGCTCTTCATAAATCGATTTATTTGGTCGTAATAAATCTGATTTTGTTTTGTCTTGAATTATTGTTTCCAAAATCTTTCCATCAATTTAGATGATGCAAACCAGAAACTTAACATTGTGGTGCTTCTTCATTATCACTGAGAAATTGGCCCAAACAAAGAAACAAGTTACCTCCCTTCTTTGTGGACAGAAACCTGGAGGTATAACTGGATAAGCTGGTGGAGAGGAGCGCAATACTTAATCCTAGTGTTGATCACCATACGCGTCATGCCTGGACAAAGGTCTAGCCCAGGTCAGTGCTGTATCACTAGTCAAAAAGAAAACACAGGAGCACAGACAAAGACTTTTTGCATTTCACATGGTAAGTGCCACCATTTCTTTCTTCTACCTCACATTTCTTTCTGCTACAGGGTCACATATCGTTCTAATTCTGCCATTAGACATACATCTTACCAAGACCCGAGGATGCAACTTTCACTATTGCATGTTCTGCTAAACCTCTCACCCACTTCACCCTCTCAAACTACTAACTCTTCCTGTTCTCTGCACTTCCCACTCATTGACTGAGGAGACCTTGATGGAACAAAATAAACTTTACTAATAGCAACAGTGTAACAATTGCTGATTATTGTGAAAATCTATCTGGTTCATTATTATCATTTCGAGAAGGAAATCTGCTGTCTTTTCCTGGTCTGGCCTGTGTGTGATTCTGGACCTATATCAATGTGATTAACTCTTAACTGCTGGATGGGCAATAATGGTTGGTCTAGCCAGTGACCAACCAGTGACACAATCATCCAGTGAACAAATTTTTGAAATATGAGTGTGACCCAATCCCCAGACTGGAAAGATATAGATCCCTGGACAAAAGGTTCAAAACAATAATTTAGTACCTCAGCCATTCTCCCTCACCTTCATGCTCATATCCCCTATTGGATCATTGTTCAGCTACATTCTTCTT
This sequence comes from Chiloscyllium plagiosum, assembly GCF_004010195.1. Lineage (NCBI taxonomy): Eukaryota > Metazoa > Chordata > Chondrichthyes > Orectolobiformes > Hemiscylliidae > Chiloscyllium > Chiloscyllium plagiosum. The sequence continues at coordinate 51,928,646 of NC_057724.1, forward strand.
TTTGTCAGCATTTTACTGCTTAGTTACCTGTGGAAGACTTTTGGTTTCCCCTTCATTTTAGGTGCTGGTTTCTTTACTTATTCTCTCTTTTCATCTCGTATTTGTTATTTTAATCCCTGACTGAACTTTTCGCTCTGTTAACCTTATAACTTTAAGAACCTTCTGTATTGAATCTGATTCTCAATTGCATTATACATTTGACACATACACCCTTTTCCTAATTACCTGCAAAACGTTTGTTTAAAACTTCATCAGAGTTTTACGTTAGACTGTCATTTCAGGTCATGCTATAGGAGCAAAAACAAGTCTTTTACAAAAGTAAAATCTTCCAAATGTGTATTTGTATTTTCCATATTGCATACAAAATTGATGATACCTCCAAAACTGCTGACATACTTAAACCATTTACCATAATAATAAAGGTAGAACTCATAATTCAGCAGAATCTGAAACCCTGATGATAGATTAACAAAAGTGGTAACCACTGCTGCTGAATTTGCTGTCATTGTGTTGTCCTGCTCATTCTTGCACAGTGAAGCAACAGCTAATATTCCTACATTGCTAATTAACTTCATGTCTGCAATATATTTAGCAAATCTTGAATTCCTTTAGTTCTTTGTAAGTTACTTTTTTTTTTATATACACAAGCACACAATTTTGCTGACAGTTCATGATTTGTAGATGTGCACCTGACTGCAAAGTGCATCCGCTTCCTAGTTCAAAAGATTAACTATTTACCATAAGATTGAAACATACTGCGAATCATCATAAATTGCGGTGCTGTGTGCTTAGTTGTGATATGTTTAAAAAGATTCTAGTTGGTGAGCTTCCATGGCTTTGTCGTTTATTTATCTGAATAGCAAAGAGAAGTTTATGTGTCACAAGGCAATATGGGGTGAAAACTATGTATGTAAATACATTGAATGGTCCATTTTTTCTGACAAATAATTGTAAGGAGATCAGCTTGCATAACGATTGTGGAGTTAATATCTAATATATCTTCCATGTTATTGCCTATTGAATCATTAATAATTACTGTTCTAATTGTCATAATCCTTCATAAACCTCGGCGTCAGTATCTTACCAGCAGATTTGACATGCTGGGCTGTCAAATTGCTGTATGTACCCTCTAGTTATTGATTAAGAGAAAAAATGAGAACCACAGACATTGAACCATAGACGATAGGAGCAGGAGTAGGCCATTCAACCCCCCTGAGCCTGCTCTGCTATCCATTATGATCATGGCTGATCATCAAGTTCAATATCCTAATCCCACCCTCCCCCATCTCCTTTGATCCCTGTAGCTACCAGAATTATATTTACTTTCTACTTGAAAGCACAATGTTTTGGCCTCAATCACTTTCTGTGGTGGTGAATTCCACAGGCCCACCATTCTCTGGGTGAAAAGATTTCTCCTTGTCACAGTCCTAAAAGGTTTACCAATTATTCTTAAACTATGACCCCTGGATCTGGACTCCACCACCATCAGGAATATCTGTCTTGCATCTAAGGTCTAGTCCTGTTAAAATGTTATATGTTATGCATCCTTATCAATTGTCTCAGTATGAAGGTCAACACACATGCTGCACCAATGGGTTTACTTTCAGTGACTGGTGCATTAGGACACCAAGTCTCATTGAACATTCTCTTTTCTCAATTTACATCCGCGCAAATAATAATCTGTCTTTCTATTTTTACCATCAATGTGGATAACCCCATACTTATTCAGATCATTCTGCATCTGCCACTCACTCAACCTGTCTAAATCACTCTGCAACATCTCTGCATCTTCCTTCTGCCTCAATCTTCCACTCGGTTTGTGTCATCTGGAAATTTTGCGATATTACATTTAGTTCCTTCATTTAAATTCTTAACAGACATTGTGAATAGCTGGGGTCCTCATAACAATCCCTGCAATACCCCATCTGCCACTGCCTGTCATTCAGAAAAGGACCCATGTATGCCTACTCTTGTTCCCTGACAGGGACAAAAAAATCTGCAGATGCTGGAATCAAAAGTAGACAAACAGGAAGCTGGAAGAACACAGCAAGCCAGACAGCATCGGGGGTGGAGAAGTCAACGTTTTGGGTATAACTCATTCTCAATTTCAAATAATCTTCCCACCCACCCCCAGCTCCCTTTCCAGCTGCATCGCCTCCCTTCCATTCTACAAAGCACCCCTTCCTTCCAGGTACCAACCGGATTCATCCCTCCCATCGACCAACTAGGTCGTACCCATTACTGTTCACCTCTCACTACCTCGCCATTCTGCTACTCTCCTCACCCCAACAACACCCCCCCACACTTTTATCTGTAGTTCCCCCAACCCCCACATCTGATCCTGAAGAATGGTTATACCCAAAACATTGACTTCTCCACTTCCTGATGCTGCCTGACTTGCTGTATTCTTCCAGCCCCTTTTGTCTACTCTTGTTTCCTGTCAGCTAATCAACTTTTGAACCATCTCAAAACACTAACCTTAATCCCATGCACTTTCATTTTATACATTAATCACAAAAGTGGGACTTTGTCAAAACCACAACCACTGGCTCTCCTTGATTGACTTTATTAGTTACATCCTTGAACAATTCCACTAGATTTGTTAAAGCATGATTTCCCTTTGTAAATCCATGTTGACTGTGTCTGACTCAACCAATCTTTTTAAGTGCTTTGCTCAAAATCCTTAATAATAGACTCTTGCATCATCCTTACTACTGAGGTCAGACTTACTTCTCTAAAATTCTGTTTTCTGTCTTTCTTCCTTTTGTTTTAAATAGCGGAGTAATATTAGCTACCCTTCATTCTGTAGGGAGTGTTCCAGAGTCTAAGGAGCCTTGTAAGATGACTGTCAATGCATCCACTATTTTGAGAACCATTTCCTTAAGTACTTTGGGTTTTATTAGGCCCTGGTCATTTAGTAGATTTCTATCCAATCAATTTCTCTAACATCATTTCTTTGCTAATACAGATTTGCTTTTGTTCCTTCCTCTAACTCAATCCCATGCTCGTCATCATTTCTGGTTTGTTATTTATATTCTTCTTAGTGAAGACAGAAGTTAAATATAAAGTAGTTTCTCAAGTGTTTCTTATAAATATCCTAATTTCTGACTATAAAGAACCTACACTAGTTTTCATCAATCTTTTTCTCTTCACATCCCAATAGAAACTTCTAGTCAATTTTTATGTTCCCCACTAGCTTATTTTCATTCTCCATTTTCCCCTTCTTAATCAATCTCTTTGTCCCCCTTTACTGATTTCGACTCTGCTTCTGATGCTCAGGTTTATTTCATTTTTCTTGTCAATTTGTATGTCTCTTTTTTGTCATTTAATACTATCTCTAACTTTTAGACTTAGATTTTATTGTCATGTGTATCTCAAGTACAGAAATACAGAAGTACAGGAATACAATGAAAAGTGTATAATGTTGCCACACAAAGCACCATCTTAATACCAAGGTATCGAGGTACAAAAAACATTGGCACAAAGTACGAAGAGAAACAGAGTTAAAAAGTTAAGCATTACTTTGTAGAAAAATTAGAAAAATAAAGAAATAAGGTAAAAGTTAACATTAAAGTCTTTCTTAATTTAAACAAGGAAAATAAAGGAATCAGTTAAATGTTTAACAATCTTTGATGAGACCTCCTTTTATCTAATTCTCTAGGAGACCTCAGCTGTCTTTCCTGATGCCATTGCTGCAGATAGCATTGCTGCTGCTGAAAGCCGCCATCTCTCCAATCTTTCCCTATGTCTTGGGAACATGGGCAGGATCCATATTGCAGGCCAAGCCAAGACACCGCCACAAACCGCTAAGAGATTGGGCCAACATACCATCAAGAGCCCAGACCAGGCCTGTTGAGAGACCAGCTGAGACTCGTCATAAGCCTCCAAGAGATCAGGCTCACATATCACTGAGAGGCCTTCCTTTGGGAGGCACAGTGGCTCAGTGGTTAGCCCTGCTGCCTCACAGTGCCAGGGACCTGGGTTCGATTCCAGCCTCAGATACCTGTCTGTGTGGAGTTTGCACATTCTGCATGAGTTTCCTCCCATAGCCCAAAGATGTGCAAGTTAGGTGAATTGGCCATGTGTTCATGAATGTGTAGGTTAGGTGCACATTAGTCAGGGAAAATGTAGCATTCTAAGGTCAGGGAATGGGTCTGGGTAGGATACTCTTCAGAGGGTTGGTGGGGACTTGTTAGGCCAAATGGCCTGTTTCCACACTGTAGGGATTCTATGATTTGTAAGCCATGGTTTGGCCTCTGTTCTCTTTGCACTCTTGAACCAAACAGGAAAAGCAATTTTTGTAGTTTATTATTTGCTGTTTGAACGTTTGCCATTGCCTATCCACGGTCATTCCTCTTAGCAACATTTTCCAATCCATCAGAGTCAACTGGTGCCGTGTACCATTGTAATTTCCTTTATTAAGATTCAAGACCTGAGCCTCAGAATCAAAGGCCTATATATTCAGGTTCAGGAAAATGTCTAACTGTATGCTAAGTTAGATTAACTATCAAAACTCTGTGACCTTGAAAATGTATTTAAATGAGTTTGGATCTTGATTCCGTCATTAAGTGATTGAAGATTTAAAATATATAATTTTTCTTCTTTCTGTCCTTTTTGATCTCTTTCAATCCCATCTTCCTTTCTCTCTTTATTTTCTGTACTGAATATGATTTCAATTAAATTAAATCATCAATGTTATACCTCTGGCTTACATAGACACCTGAGTGACAGTTTTTCAGTTTGATTGCTTGAAATGAGCCACACTTGCTTTCCCTATTTATATTTGCCACAGTTGGCTTTAGATGCAGCCATTTGAAAATTTCTGTGGGAACAAGGAATTGCTGCTTAAAATCCTGCAAAACTTCTGTGGCAGCTGTATACACAGTGAATGCTGATGATGTTTCACTGCTGGTTGCAATGTCCAGCAACTGAGTAGACCTCCAATTAAATTTGACTTGACACATTGATACATTACAGCTGTGATCTTCTCACTTGAAACGAAAACACCTACAAAGAGAACATTTCATCTGATCACTTGCATAGTAATATGGTAAACAGAGTATATTAAATAAAAGAAGATGAATTTTCCAATACAGTAAAGTCCGGGATTATGTTCTTGGATAATCTTGCAAATGGCGAATTCATAGCAGTATTGATGTTTTATACTGCAAGTCAATTGGGTAGGTTTCAATCATCCAAACATTTAATAAACAAGAGACTTTTTGCTCCCTAGGATGGTGAAAATAATAGTGAATAAATGAGTACTTAATCACTTATTTGAGCAGGAGTCCAAAAATCATATCCTTGCTGTTAGCATAAACTTTAGCAGTTAAGTCTTTACTCCTCTGAAGATGAGTTAACTTTCTCCATTAAGTGGCAAGAAGTCTATCTGCATGCATTAATTACACAGCTCAGTTCACAGTTTCCTAACTGAGGTGGTCAATGCTTCAAAGCCAAGGGTGTACCTGCTGACTTGGTCTTTGGCCCAAGTACAGGTGAGTTCTTTGTTTCAGTAGTATCTAGTGAAACACTGTCATTGTTTATTTTCTTCACTTTCTCTGTGAACTCTACAACTGCCATAGGTGTAAACGAGGGAACCAAGGGAGAATGTGTCCCTGAAGCATCGCAGAACCCAACTGCAGTACAGCAATACACCAGCCTTTGTTTCTGATGGTAATTGCAGAAGGCAAGGAAGCAGCTAGTGCCTCAGAGTGGCTACTTACTGCAGAAGGCAGGGCAGCTTCTGAATGGCATGGTGAAGTGTCAGCAGGAAAGGAAGGGTACAAAGGACATGGTGGCACTTTGCTGTAAGAGGTGGTGTATTAGCGTGCAGATTATATTGCAAATATACTCCATGTGCTTGAAGGCGTGATGGTGTGTAAAAGGGAAATTAAAGATATGTTTAGTGAGGCGAGGGCTGATTCCAGTCATTCAGAAAATACAGGCACAGTCATTCCTGAGGTCTGAACAATTTTTGGTCCAAGACAAGGGGTGGTTAGCCACAGTCAGTTATGTTTGAAAGTGTGGTGCTGGAAAAGCACAGCAAGTCAGACAGCATCCGAGGAGCAGGAGAATCAACATTTCTGGCAAGAGCCCTTCATCAGGAATTTCAGCACCCCACTTTTGACTCTGATCTCCAGCATCTGCAGTCCTCACCTTCTCCACAGCCGATTAGGTGTTTTGTTCAATTCAGTTTCAGGGATTGGCACCATTTCAGTCTAAACCTTGGGCCATGGTCAGCCTTAGAAGTCAAGCACAAGTATGGACAGTCAGATGGTGATATTATGTAAAGATTATGTGGAAAGCAAGCCACCAATCAGGGATGGGTTTTCTAAGGTTTGTCCATGTCTTCATCAAGAATGTGGGCAGCTCGAGTCTGGGAATTGAGATGATTAGAATGACTAGCTGAGGGACTGTTTGTAGGTGGCTATTGAATTATGGGGGGGGGGTAAGATAGGAGAGAGGACTTTATGATCAAGGAAAGCCAAGTACACTCTGGCCTTGCACTAAGTTTCAAATCTATAAATCTTATCCTTACATTTAAATCCTTTAAACCTTTTTAAAATTTTGACCAGCTCTACAATGTTCCAAACTTTCCATTCCTTTGAGTGTCATCCATTATTACGTACAATAATTGGTGGCTACCTTTTGGCTTGGTGTCTCTGGAATTCCTTGCTTAAATATTTTTGCCTCATCACCTGCCTCTGTTCTAGGATGACCCCACACACCTAAAACTTACAATACTTCCTTCTTTGTCTCTGGTGTCCATTTATATGGGATTCGGGTTCTGGGAAGTGTCTAAGAAAATTAAACACATGAAGGCAACACAAATTATTGTTGTAAATGCATTATCTGGTATTGTGCAGTTTGCAGATTTGAAGGGCTTAGGATTGATCTTAATACCCAAAGTTTTGGAGGCAGCACATCTTCCCACGAGGAAATCTATTTTCAGGAAACGAAATTCTGAAAGTAATGATGTCAATTTTTTTAAAAATGTTGGTGATTTCATGATGGTTATTTTCAAAATTATATTTCAGACTTTCACTTCTCAAAGTCATCCTTCTTATTGCCCCAGCTTTCAAAAAAGAGATTCTCAAAAATTGCTAGAGATTATACCAATAAGTCAAGACAGACCAAGTCCAATGACTGCATTGTCTGATATAATGCAACCTCAAAAATAGCATGCATCAGGATTGGTTATAAAGCATATTGAAAACTGTCTCACTTTAACCACCATCTGTGCTGCACCACCTCTTTGTGTAGCTTACTGAAGCTAGTTCTTTAATAGCACACCTGTTGTTCTGGGCCTGTCCAAATCACGGATGTTGGCTTTTTAGGTAAATGCCTAAAAGCATGAGCTAATTCTTGGAGTTACCAATATTCATTAACTGCAGTTGCTTAATGAGAGTTCTGCCACTCTCACAATGAAAAACTTAAATCATGACTCAGTAATATCAACAAGTCATAGGCACAGTTGATGTATTGACTACTTTTAGCTGAGTCAAAATGCAATTGGACGTCTCTCGGCATAGGTTGATAAACAGCAACAATGTGATTCAAATTGATCAGAATTGATAGTAACTTTCTGGTTTCTTAAATCTTTGCTAGTCAAATGTTTTTTTTAAACCATCTTCAAAACTAGGTCTGGAATTTACATATTGATGAGATGTGTTTTCCAACATGGCCATCAGATAAACAGAAAAGGACCCACACCTCAGCTTTTCAAATAATGCTTTCATGAAATGAATGTTTTTGCTAGAGCTGATTTCTATTTATAGTAAAATCTACCAGTCATAAATGATCTTCAAACCATCTGTGATAAGATATTTTCAAGATACATGTTTTTAAGTGGAAAAACGTGCACAGGTTCTATTGCAAAGCAGCAGACATTGCCCTGAAACAACCTTTTGGTACCAAGAAACATTGTAATATTGGATAATAGGCATGGAACAGTTGATTTACTCTCTGAGCCAGGTACATAATTCTATAAGATTATGTATCTTATCTCCGTATATCCACTTTTGCCCCATCCCCTTTGGATGCTGTTTCTTCATAAGTTTCACCTCTAATCATGGAGTCATATAGCATGGAAACAGATCCTTCAGACCAACCAGTCCATGCAGACCAAACTAACCCCATCTGTTTGTGCTTAGTCCATATCTTCCCAAGCAGTTCTTATTCATGTACTTATTCAAATATCTTTTAAACATTGTAACCGTACCCACATTCATCACTTCCTCTGGAAGTTCATTCCACACATGAACCACTCTCTGTAGAAAAGTTGCCTCCATGTCTTTCTTAAATCTGTCTTCCCTCACTTTAAAAATATACCTTCTAGTTTTGAAATTGCCCACCCTATGCAAAGGGACTTGCCATTTATCTTATCTGTGGTCCTCATGATTTTATAAATCTCTATAAGGTCACCCCTCAACCTCCTACGCTCCAGTGAAAGAAGTCCCATGTCTATCCAGCCTCTCCTTATAATCCAAGCCGTCCATTCCAAACAATATCCTGGTAAATTTTTTATGAAGGGAAAGTGAGGTCTGCAGATGCTGGAGATCAAAGTTGAAACTTTATTGCTGGAACAGCACAGCAGGTCAGGCAGCATCCAGGGAACAGGAGATTCGACGTTTCGGGCACAGGCCCTTCTTCAGGAATGACTTCGACGTTTCGGGCACAGGCCCTTCTTCAGGAATAGGGCCTGTGCCCGAAACGTCGAATCTCCTGTTCCCTGGATGCTGCCTGACCTGCTGTGCTGTTCCAGCAATAAAGTTTCAAATTTTTTATGAACCCTTTTTTGAGAAGATTTGTAGCTCAGGTTGAAGATAAGTATGTAAGTAAACTCAGTGAGCTTCAAGGTTTGTTTTCAAATGTTTCGTCTCCATAATAAGTAACATCATCAGTGAGAGTCTCCGGTGAAGCTCTGGTGGTATGTCCCCCCTCTCTATTTATAGGTCTTGGTTTCTTAAGATGGGTGATGTCATTTCTGGGTTTTTATTCAAGGGAGGGTAGATAGGATCTAAATCAATGTGTTAATTGATGGAGTTCTGGTTAGATTGCCACGCTTCTAAGAATTCTTGTGTGTCTTTGTTTCACCTGTTCTAGGATGTGTGTGTTGTCCCAGTCAAAGTGGTGTCCTTGTTTGTCTGTGAACCCTCTCTAGCTTAACAATATTCTTCCTATAACAGGGAAACATAACTGGACACAATACTCCAGAAGAGGCCTCATCAATGTCAAAAACAATCTCAACGTGACATCCCAACCCCTGTACTCAAAACATCTGAGCAATGAGGACAAGCATGCTAAACGCCTTCCTAACCACCCTGTTTACATGTGACACAATCTGTGAAAAATTATGATTCTGAACCCCTAGGTCTCTCTGTTCTACAGCACTACCTAAAGCCTTACTTCCAACTGTATAAATCCTGCCCTTGTTTGTTTTACCAAAATGCAATACCTCGCATTTATCCAAATTTAACTCCATGTGCCACTCCTCAACCCATTTACCTAATTGATTAAGATCTCTTTGTAATTAAGAACTGCTTCAGTTGAATTCAAGGCATTTTCTGTCAGAAACTATCATTTACAGCATTGTAGATACATACATTCACTCAAAACCTGAATACAGCTTCTGGCCCTTTCCGGTTCTCGCTACATAATTTTGTAACACTGATTACATTATTATATATCACCATTATTATATATTTTGCTGATATCTGATTACTCTACAGATGGCAGAAATATTTCAGCCTGCTGGCCATATTTCATGTGTAATCCTACACATTACAATTTTGCAGGAGAGTTACCAGGAATTATAGCATACGCATAGACACAATGGTGCATAGATTGCTCAGAGTTCCGTGTCAATTGCAAATCTTTAGATATTGAAAAATTGCATGACTGATTGCAGCAAATTATAGATAGTATTCATGTCAGGGCTGACAAGTGACAGGAAAAATGTGTGCTGCCAAAATGCTAGCAAATGGCCATCTTCAACAGAGAATCTAGCCATTGCTATTAGACATTCAACAGCATTTACCAAATTCAAATCCCCAGTGGTCAATAATCTTGTGGGGCGAGGAGAAGCCATAGAATATCATGGCTTGGAATTTTGTGGTGAGTAGCTCACCTCCTGACTCACCAGAGTCTATCCACTATCAACATGGCACAATTCAAGAGTCCAATAATACACCCCCACTTTCTTGAATGGGTACAATTCCAACAATATTCATGACACTTTGCACATCTCGGACAAAACAGCAGGCTTGATTGGCACACTTTCCACCACCTTAATTCTTCAGCCCTTCCACTGTCAGCTCACAACGATAGCAGTGTGCACCATCCAGAAGATGCACAGCAGCACCTTGCCAAGGATCCTTCAACAGTACCTTCCAATCCCTGGATGTCTCCAAACTTAGAAGGACAAGAAATATGGGAACACCACCATTAGCAATTCCCCCTTCAAACCATATGCCAGCCTGACCTGGAACTGTATTACTATCACTGAGACAAAATCTTGGAACTCATGATGCAATAAATTTTATGTTGGAAAAGAGGTTATTGATAAAGTAGCAGTAAATGTTTGAATGTAAGACACTGCCTTGAGGGAATTCTGCAGCAATATTTGGAGCTAGGATGATTAGCGAGCAACACCACAACCATTTTCTTTTGTGCTAGGAATGAACAACACTAAGAAAGAGATTTCCCTTGGATTCCCATTTTGCAATCTCTTTGATGCTACACTGATGCAATGAGGTCAAGCACAGTCATGCTCAACTTTGTCATAATGTTACATGTCCCCATTGGCATTTGGGGGTGAGGAGATGGGGAAGAGTGTAAATATTGAATGTCATGGCTCCATGTTTCCCACCAACTAGACCTGTTGCAGTTTCATCAACAGTGAAGGAGGCTTTGGTTAACCTGTGGCAAAGCTAGGGGGAGGGTTATCTCCTTTACAGACATCCCATACACATTGGAAGCCTCACAGGGTCAGTGCAGGCTTCACTGCAGTGGCCATGCTTGCATTGGCACTGCTAGCACAAGAAAGTGCATGACCCTCTGGTTAGCAATTTTTATAGGTGAGTCCTTCACTCTCATACGGGTGTAAGAACAACCTGAGTCAATTAAAGGTCAACATTTGTTAAATAGTCATTAGGTGACCTGGCTAATTGGTACTGGGAAAATCATCGACTTTTGTTTTGGAGAACGAATACCAGTCATAATTATAAAATGCAGCTCCTTCTTTCTGGAATTCAAGTCTTTTGATCATGTTTGTACTAAGGCAAACTTGGAACAGAGCTGAATGGCCTTTCCAACCCAAAGTTAGCAATGGTGACCAGGTGATTGCGAAATAAACATTAGTTTATAATACTCTTAAATTCCATTGATTACGAGTAGGCTGATTAGGTGTTAAAAACAATGACTGCAGGTGCTGGAAACCAGATTCTGGATTTGTGGTGTTGGAAGAGGACAGAAGTTCAGGCAGCATCCTAGGAGCTTCAAAATCGACGTTTCGGGCAAAAGCCCTTCATTAGGTGTTAATTGGCAACATTGGATTTGTCCTATCTTTTCTGGTCTACATAGCTGGAAAATTTTCCATTTTGGTGAATACGTGTCTGTGTTGTACTTATACTAGAACAGCATATTTAGGTCCATAGTTAAACTGGAGAGCAAATTTTCTGTATTATTGGTGGAATGTTGTCAAGTCTGATGGGTTTTACAGTTTCCACTGCATTAAGTCATTTCTTGATATCATTATGAAAGAGTTGTAAATTCAAAATACCATTAAATATAAGAGCAGAATTAGGCCATTTCGCTTCTTGAATCTGCTCTGTTATTCAATGAAATCATGATTAATCTGATAGTGGTAGAAAGTGAGGACTGCAGATGTTAATCTGATTGTACTCAACTCCGCGTCACAACTTAATGCCATAACTGTTGATTCCCTTAGCAAAAGTTGTCTATCTCAGCTTTGAATATGCTTAATGACTTAACCTCCATAGCCCCCTGTGGTAAAACATTCCACAGATTTTCTATCCTCTGACAGAAGAAATTGCTCTTCATGTCTGTCTAATTTGGGCGATCTTTCATGCCCTCTGGTACTAGACTATCTCACGAGGGAACCAACCTCTCAGTATTTACCCTGTCCAGTCCCCTCTGAATCTTATATGTTTCAGAAAGTAGTCTGTCATTCTTCTGAATTCCGTTCAGTACAGGCCCAACTTACTATAAGTCTCTTCAGAAGAACATCCTTTCATGCCTGTGATCAATATAGTGAACCCTCCCTGAATTGGTCCGATGCCAAAATACCTTTCCTTAGATAACGGGACAAAAACTGTTCATAGTGGTCAGTGTATTGTCTAACTAATGCCTTGCATAATATTAGCGAAACTTTCCTATTTTAATATATCTTTCCTATTGCAATTAAGGGCAACATTCTGTTTGCCTTCCCTATTAACTGCTGAACTTGTATGTTGCTTTTTTGTGATTTATGTGCAAGAACCACAAATCCCTGAGATGCAGACCTTCTGCAACCTTTCTCCATTTAAGTTATATTCAGCTTCTCTATTCTTCTTGCCAAACTGCATAACCTCATTTTACCACATTTTCATTTTACCTGCCAGGTTTTTGCCCACTCCCTTAATCTGTCCATTTCTCTCAGTAGACACTTTGCAACTTCCTTGCCACTGCCTTCCCACCTATTTTTATGTCATCTGCAAACCTAGTTATAGTACATTCACTTCCCTCATCTAAGTTATAAATGTATATTGTAAACAATTTTGGCCCCATTACTGTTCCTTGTCACACTCTACTAGTTACAGGTTGTCACACTGAATGTGCTTCCTTAACCCAACTCTATGCTTTCTTGAACTGACCTACCTGTCCATTTTTTTTCCCCCACCTGTCCACTCCACCCTCCCCTCCAACTTATCACCATCACTCCTCCACCGATATTACTCATATATTAGTTGCTTTACTACACTGATGTCACATTATAGTTCATGGCATCATTCTACCTCTGGTCTTTCTGTAGACAGGCCTTTCAATCCATGAACCAAGTTAGCTGTAGACTGGCATTTGTAATTCTGGGAATCTCAAGAGGAGGCCAAGATCAATCATCCACTGGGTGACTCTTATTGAAAATGATTATAAATATTTCAGCTTTGTCTTTTGTATTGATATGATAGGCTCCTCCATCATTGAGGATGAGGATATTTTTGGCACAGCCTCTTCCAGTTAATTGTTTAATTACCCACCACTAATTACAACTGGATGTGGCAGGACTGCAGAGCTTATATCATTTTGTTGTAGAGTCACATAACTTTTGGTTTTCCCCTTATGGTGTAGCGTTTCCATTGGATGGTCCTCCTCTTCTTGGCCCACCCACCAGGACTTACAGGTCTTAGTCATAAAACTAGTCTGTCAATTTATCTCTGTTAGCCATTTCTGGGGCAATTCTTCTCACACTACAACTATGAAGAGTTGTTTCTAGTGTGCAGTGTTTGCGCTAGTACAGAGGTGAAGTTTAAATATGGTGCTGGCTTCACCAATCCCTGAAGACCCCAGCAGTGACAAGTACTTCCACTGCCGGTGAGATATGGTAATGTGTTTGTGTGTGACACCATAGAGTTGAGGTACATACAGAAAGAGGTGAGTAGTAGAGAATTATATGAGACAATTTGCTGGAGATCACGAAAAGAAAAGATTCATGAACTCTCTGAAATTAAACTTAAGGATGAATTTTACTAAAAATTGGTTGTGTCTTAATGGAATCATGGAATGAAGAGCTTACTGGTGAGATGGTTCAAATCAATGAACAATGTAGTTGTAGTTTTCCCTTTCTTATAGGAGATCTGTTCTTATTGTGAAAGGTGTTTTAGATCCTGGAGCAATCTTCTAATGATGTCATGGTATTAATGGCACAATGTTGATAGAGTTAGTTAGCTAGATCAACAACGTACGATCGATATATTTCAGGAAATAGACTTATGGTGATGTAACAATAAGATTATAGTCTGGTACGTTTCAATTTACCATGCATAATTTTATATATAAATGCATAGTGTTGCGATGCAATAAATAACATTCTACACAAGACTGAGCCTGAAGATACTTCATGAAGTTGCGTTCTTCTTGATGAGTCTGTCTTGAACCCAAACTCTTCATGTGGGCATAAAACCTAAATCATAAAAGATTGCTGAACTTTGACAGAAGAACAATGTATTCATATGCAACCTTTCATAAAATATCCCAAGGTAATTCACGGCAGCAACATGAAACAAATTATAACACTGAACTATAATAAGATATAAGGTCACATGACCCAAAATATGGTCAATGAAGTAGGTTTTAAGGAGTGTTTAAACTTAAAGTAAGGGAACATTTAGGAGGCAGCGATCATAATATGGTAGAGTTCAGTCTACAGTTTGAAAGAAGGCAAAATTGGATGTACTGGTGTTACAGTTAAATTACAGGGGCATGAGAGAGGACCTGATGAAAATTGACTGTATCATAGAAAAAGAGAGAGCCCATAAAGTAGCCATGAGCACTGGGAGATCAGAAGATTGGGAAGACTACAAAAACAAACAGAGGATAACAAAGAGAGAAATAAGGAAGGAGAGGATCAAATATGAAGGTAAGCTCGCCAGTAATATTAGAAATGATAGTAAAAGTTTGTTTCAATACATAAGAAACAAACAAGAGGCAAAAGTAGAAATTGGATTACTCCAAATTGATACAGGAAGGCTATTGCTGGGAGATAAGGAAATAGCTGAAGGACTTAATAAATACTTTGTGTCAGTCTTCACAGTGGAAGACATGTGTAATATCCCATAAATTAAGGAGAGTCAAGGGGCACAGTTGAGTATGGTAGCCATTACAAAAGAGAAAGTGTTGGGAAAGTGCCTGGATGGGCTACATCCTAGAGTTTTGAGAGGTGTGACTGAATAAATAGCTGAGGCATTGGTTGCAATCTTTCAAAAATCACTGGAGTCACGGAAAGTCCCAGATGATTGGAAAATCGGTGTTGTAACCGTCGTGTTCAGGAAAGGATCAAGACAAAAGATGGAAAATTATGGGCCAATTAACCTAACCTCGGTTGTAGGTAAAGTTCTTGAATCTATTGTTAAGGATGAGATTTCTAAATTCTTGGAAGTGCAGGGTGTGATTAGAACAAGTCAGCATGGGTTTAGTAAGGGGAGGTTGTGCCTGACAAACCTGTTAGAATTCTTTAAAGAGGTAACAAGTAGGTTAGACCAGGGAAACCCAGTGAATGTTATCTACCTAGACTTCCAAAAGGCCTTCGATAAGGTGTCTCATGGGAGGCTGCTGAGTAAGATGAAGGCCCATGGTGTTCAAGGTGAGCTACTGGCATGGATTGAAGATTGGCTATCTGACAGAAGGCAGAGAGTTGGGATAAAAGGTTCTTTTTTGGAATGGCAGCAGGTGACAAGTGGTGTCCTGCAGGATTCAGTGTTGGAGCTGCAGCTGTTGACTTTACATATTAATGATCTGGATGAAGAGACTGGAGGCATTCTGGTGAAGTTCAGTGACAATATCAAGTTAGGTGGACAGGCAGGTAGTTCTGAGGAGGTGAGGAGGCTGCAGAAAGATTTAGACAGTTTAGGAGAATGGTCCAAGAAATGGCTGATGAACTTTAATTCGGGCAAATGTGAGGTCTTGCACTTTGGAAAAAAGAACACAGGCAAGGACTATTTTCTAAATGGTGAGAAAATTCATAAAACTGAAGTACAAAGGGACCTGGGAGTGCTAGTCCTGGATTCTCTAAAGGTTGACTTGCAGGTTGATTCTGTAATGTTGTCATTTATCTCAAGAGGGTTGGAATGTAAAAGCAGCGATGTAGCGATTGAGATTTTATAAAGCTCTAGTTAGGTTCCATTTAGAATACTGTGTCCAAGTTTGGCCCCCACACCTCAGGAAGGACATACTGACCGTGGAGCGTGTCCAGCAGAGATTCACATGGAAGATCCCTGGAATGGTAGGCCTAACATATGATGAACGACTGAGTATCCTTGGATTGTATTCATTAGCGTTTAGAAGACTGAGGGGAGATTTAATAGAAATGTACAAGATAATGCATGGCCTAGAAAGGGTGGACACTGAGAATTTGTTTCCATTAGGTGGGGATACTAGGACCTGTGGGCACAGCCTTAGAATTAGAGGAGGTCAATTTAGAATGGAAATGAGACATTTCTTCAGCCAGAGAGTGGTGGGCCTGTGGAATTCATTGCCACAGAACGCAGTTGAGACCAGGACCTTAAATGTCTTCAAGGCAGAGATTGATAAATTCTTGATCTCACAAGGAATTAAGGACTATGGGGATAGCCATGATTGAATGAGGGGTGGACTTGATGGGCCGAATGGCCTTACTTTCACTCCTATGTCTTCTGGTCTTAACTGTGGAAAGTGAGGTGTAGCAACAATGAAGTATCAGGAAGGTAATCCAGAAATGGTGGTACTAATCAAGCACTGGGTTACAAATAAGCAGTCTATCAATCCAGCAACAATGGGGGGACTGAGAGATGAAGAAGAAGTAAAGTTGGGTGTCATTAATGTACTTGTGAAAATCAATTCTAAAGTTTCAGATGATTTCATTGAGTGGCAGAACTAGAGTGAATTTGAGGTAGTAGACAAGATCATGACACCCTTCCAGAGAGTGGAAAATCATTAACTATCTACTCTTGGGCTTTCCTTTGGACACTGCACAATGGTTGGTCAGCATTTAAATGAGAAATAGAACAGAGATAAGAATAGATCATTGGAGATCATCAGAGGTAACAATGCAGGAGCAGGGAGAGATTCCATTCCAAATGGTGCACTGGCTATGATTAGTTAGAAAGGAAGAAATAGGGATTGCATCCCATCTTGCTGGATGGAGTATGATCATGTACTCAACCTTGTCAGAGGTAGCAGACAGATTGAGAAGGTTGACAAGGAAACTGAGCCGATTATCTTAAGTTATGCCATCGGAAAAAATTAATAGTTATTATGAAAAGTGTTATACCAGGCCACTTAAATAAATTCAAGATAATCAACATGGTTTTATAAAGGGGAAATAATGTTTAACCACCCACTACAGTTCTTTGAGAAAGTTAAATTTACTGTAGATAAATGGGAACTGATAGATATACTTACATTTATACTATCAGTAAGTATTTTAAAAAACTGACAATGCAAGGGCAACATCAAAAGTCACTACACAAAATAAAAGCTCTTATTTTGGTATATTAGTCAGTATTTCAGCATGGATCGAGGATTTTTCAGTGGCTGTGGAGCAACAATGGGCTGGAGGCAGAGTGTCAGCAGAACACGTGGGCCAAGCCCCAAAGTGGAGGCAGAACGAGCATGGACCAGGTCCAGGAGCAGCAGCACAGTGAGTCCTGGATAGAGGCCAGCATGTGGAGGTAGGGTTACCTCGTGATCTGAAGCCAGTGAGCATGGACTCACGCTGGAAAAGGATGAGAACTTCAGTACTTTATATTCACTTCTTCTTATCATTCTAGATTTTTAAAACTCTATTTCCATGCTTACCTTCTTTTTTACTCTCTAACAATACTTAAAGTATCTGTACCTAAGATGATGCCAAGAGGCTACATTACAAATTTTTCACAGCACTCATTGAGCGCAGGTGAAAATGAAGGCTATTTCTAACTGCAAACAGAGTCAGCGTAAATGGGTCAGTTTTGGATTGATAGGACATTCACAAGTGGAGTGCCAAAGGAATCAGTGCTGGGACCTCAAGTTTCTACAATCTGTCTCAATTATTTGGATAAAAGGAGCCAAATTTGCTGATGACTCAAAGTTAGGCAAGGAAGTAAATTGTGAGGGAACATAAGGATTTTGAAAATAGATATAGTTTCAGTGAACGAGTATATTTTTGGCAAGTAGAGTATAATTTGGTAAAGTGTGAACCTGTCAACTTTGGCAGTAAGAATAGAAAAGCAGCATATTACTTAAATGGGAGAGATTGCAGAACCTGGAAGTGCAGATGGATCTAGGTGACCTGGTACATCCATCATGAAAGGTTAGCATGTAAGTACAGCAAATATTTAGGAAGGGATATGGTAAATTATTATTTATTTCAAAGAGAGTGAATATAAAGTCAAGATACTTTGTTACAGTTGTACAGGATATTGCGAAGACCACATCAAGAGTACAATGTACGTTTTTGGTCTCCTTATTTAAGAAAGTAAATAATTGCATTAGATACAGTTCAGTGAAGATTCACTTGACCAGCACATGCCCTGAGGAGGTTATCATTTAAGGAGAGGTTGGACAGACTGTATCTGTATCCATTGGAGTTTAGAAGTATAAGAGGTGATCTTATTAAAGACATATATGATTCTGAGGAAAATTAACCAGATTACTGCCCAGAGAGCATAAGACCATAAGATATAAGAGGCAGAATTAGGTAGGTTAGCCCATCGAGTCAGTTTTAGCATTTGATCATGGCTGATTTGCTTTGCAACCCAATTCTTCTCCCTGTAACCCTTGATCCTCTTAATAATCAACAAACTATCAATCTCCATCTTGAATACACTCAATGACATGGCTTCCTTAGCTTTCTGTGGCAATGAATTATATAGATTCATTACCTATATTTCCTCTTGTGAGAGAGACAAGAACTAAGGCTAAACCTTTTAAACAAGGGTCTTCCATTTAAAATGGGGTTGAGGAGAAACAGTTTCTTTCAGATGCTCATGAGTCTGTGGAACTCCCTTCCCCTTTGGAATAATGGAGGTAAAGTCACTGAATATATTCAATGCTGAGATAAATAGATTCTTAATGAACAAGGGAGTCAAAGTGTATCAGGGTAACAGAACAGTGCATTTGCAACCTCAATCAAGTCTGTAATGATCTTAACGTGCAGTGAAGCTTGCTTGAGGTGTTGAATGGCCTACTCTTGCTCCCAAATCATAATTTCAGATATATGTCTTTTATCTCTTCAGTTTTATGTAGTTTTTTTGGCAAGTAAAACTTTCATGCTTGGGGATGTAAACTCATTTTTATCACTATTAAATAATTTTTTGAACAAGCTGTTCTTGTGTCATTTTATCCAATAACATATTTGAACAATTTAATGTGGATAGTCTTGTCTTATCCTATTGAAGCCAGAATGACAGACATATAGAAGGGTCCCTGCCATCACTAAGACCACTTACTTTCATCCCTACACCAGCTGATCCATCTCTGCATCAATTCTTCTCCTCCTAAAACCCTCAGCCATGGCATTGCTATCTCCCACTGGTGGCCTCTCGCATTCTAACACCATAGGCTGGAGGTCATTCAAAACTTGACCTAAGTCCTTTTCACCCATTACTCTTGTGCTTCTGAATTATATTAACTGCTGCCTAATTGATGCCTCAATTTTGAAAACCTCATACTGATTTTCAGATCTTTCCAAAGCTTTGTTTCTTCCCATTTCTGATGTAATTCTTTGAAATTTGCGTCACAGTTGGATGTGGTGATTAAGAAGGTGTTTGACACATTTGCCTTCATTCTTTCATTGTTCAGACCTTTAAGTATAGGCTTTGGGATGTCATGTTGAGGTTATTCAGGACATTGGTGAGGCCTGTTCTGGAGTACTGTGTGCAGTGTTAGTCGCCCTGTTGTAGGAAAGAAGCTATTAAACTGGAGAAGGTTCAGAAAAGATTTACCAGGATATTGTCAGGAATGGAGGGTTGAGTTATAAAGAGAGGCTGGATAGTCTGGGACTTTTTTCACTGGAATGTCAGAGGTTGAGGGATGACTATAGTGGTTTATAGATCATGTGTGGAAGTAGCTGCAATGTAATGTTCTCTTTGAAATTTCTTTTTAACAGACTGTAATGTCAATCCTTTGACTATGTCTTATGTCTAACTTATTGTTTAAATACTGGAAGCTGCTTTTCTTTATAGTCTTATTTTGTATCTAAGATTAGTACATAGGTACTTTTACCTAAGATGGCATCACAACAGGCGACATTGTAAAACTTTTCACTGTACTCCCATGCTTCTGTATTTGAGTGCACATGAAAATAAATACTATTTTATTCTATTCAAAATCACTAGAAGCAGAGATAAGGTGAATAGTGAAGGTCTTTTCCCTAAGGTGGGGAGTTCAAAACTAAGGTGAGAGAAGAAAGATTTAAAAAGGACATGACGAGCAACTTCTTTTTACACAGAAGAAGTAAGGAATGAACTCTTGTGAGGAATGAACTGCCAGAGAAAATGGGTGCAGGTACGGTTACAATGTTTAAAAGACATTTGGATAAGTTCATGAATAGGACAGATTTGGAGGGATATGGGCCAAATGCAAGCAGGCAGGACCACTTTAGTTTGGGAACATGGACCAAAGGATGTATTTCCAAGCTGTATGACTCTGACTCTATTACTCTTCCTCCAATTCTGGCCTCTTGAATTTCCTGATTTCTTACAACACGACTGGTCATCATGCTTTTAGCCGCCTGTACCCTAATTCTTGGAATTCTTTTCTTAAACGTTTTCATATTTGTTTCTTTCCTCTTTTATGTTACTCCAGCTCGTGGACCATGACTTTGGCCACCTGCCACAATATCATCTTGCATGGCTTTGTGCCAATTTACATTTTGAGGTGCTTCTGAGAAATGTCTTGGGATTTGTTTTTTACATAGAAAGTGCTATATAAATGCAAGTTACCATTATTATGCCACCTCCTACCTGGCACAAACTCAGTCCATTATAACTATGGAGCAAGCTGTTGAGAAACCAATTCCTTGCTTAGCACAATGTCAGTAAAACCAGCAAATCACCTTGATTTTTGGTGGCTCTCTGCACTTCATCATTGTCTGGTGGTTTTGATTTTTATTTGAACAATAAAATTATGACTCAAACTAGGTTTTTAACTAATCTGTGTCATAACTGACTAACTTCAGAGCTCAGATGAATAACAAGACGTGTATGATTAATAGACAGTTAGAAATGTAGCTCTACATCATCTTTACATATCTGCCAATTTTCTATTTGATTTGGAATGTTCCATCAGTCATTAGACTTCGAATTTAACTCTCGAAAAAAAGTTTGTTTCCTGGCACTTTTAGTTTATGAGTCAATTTATATTTGGAACTAGATGGAAAACATGAAGGTCATTTCATATTATATGATTGAAACACAACAAAGGGTTATTCACCTAGTTTGGATTTAAATGCAAACCCCAGAAATGAAAGTTTTGTGTTCAAACCCACTACACCACCCAACCCACAATAATGTGTTATGAAAGTTACTCCTCACTTAATCTATTCTATAGTTTTCACAATACCACTCAAAGCAGCTAAAGCTTTAAGTTAAAGTCTTAATGTTCTGTGAGTTGGGAGGAATAGTGGTATTCCCCCTGTGCTCGCTCAGCATGTCTCTCTGAAATTCATGCCGCAATCAGAATTTCAATCTTGATCCCAAGCCAATGATTACTCCCTCAGCCTTCTCTCAAAGTCACATTTATCCTTCTGTCTGCCTTTTGTGCTAATCAGATATCGTTTTCCTTCAGAATGAAGATTTACCTGATACAATCGTGTCTGGCATTCAGAGGATGCAGGAAGATACTGGAGCAATTAAGAGAGTCTTTGACATTGGCAACGCTGTACTCATTCCATGCCCAGCTTCTTCCAGAGCTATTGTTAGTCCTTTTATGCAGCAGCAGAAGTATCAAGCAGACAGCTGCTCCTCCATCCCATTATATTTTTCTCCTTTGTTGATATCATCCATGGGTACCATGTATACTTGAATAATAATCAAATGTTTTTGACTATTTGTAAGGTTAAATTTATGGGGTTGACTATTACATGGCTACTGCTTTTGAGGGGCTGAAATTCATGCCTGTCAAAATTCATACCATGTCATTAGCAGAAGCCCAATTGATCTCTAAATGAATAAAAAAAAACAACAAATTATGGTAGTTCTGAAAACCCAAGTTGGAACTCAGCAGCTAGCGGATTAGAAGACTGGGAGCAGAGCAGAACAACCGGCAGACTGGAAACTGGAGCGGGATGTTGATGGCTGGTACCTGACTCATAAACGTTGATCTGTTATCTGTGAAGAACTAGGGTTGACTCTTATACAAGGTATACGGAAAATTCCAAATGATTTGGCCAAAAATAGGGGGTCGACTTTTACATGAAATTGATTATTACTTGAGTATATATGATATTTACTTTTGCACGTTCACAATTTCTATCCAGACTCTTTCAACTGCTCCTTATCTCACCTGAGTTGATTTGAGGCATTGCAGACTGGAGTCACATAACCTGCACATTTCTCAGCATTTCAGTTAGTCAACTCTATTATTAAGACTGGGTCACCACTTGGAAACAATAGTGGGAGAATGTTTCACCTAATGGGCGGCACGGTAGCACAGTGGTTCAATTCCCGCCTCAGGCGACTCTCTCTGTGGAGTTTGCACATTCTCCCCGTGTCTGCGTGGGTTTCCTCCGGGTGCTCCGGTTTCCTCCCACAATCCAAAAATGTGCAGGGGTTAGGTGAATTGGCCATGCTAAATTGCCCGTAGTGTTAGGTGAAGGGGTAAATGTAGGAGAATGGGTCTGGGTGGGTTACGCTTCGGCGGGTCGGTGTGGACTTGTTGGGCCGAAGGGCCTGTTTCCACACTGTAAGTAATCTAATCTCAGTTGCAGTGATAAAACATTGTTCAGGAGCATAATGCCCAAAATACGTAATCATATAGAATGCACATTTGTGAACCAGTGGTATAAAATAGTCAATAATTATCATTGCGTCCCATAGACATTTATGAAATTAATAAGGAGGGTTGATTTTCTTTGTCTTATTGAAAATCTCCCACAGGTTATTGGCTTTGGCATTTCTTCACCCCACTATTTCACTCTCTATTAAGACACTACTTAAAACTCTTAGGTGGACATTAAAGATCTTATGATTTTATTCTGAAAATGAATAATTTTCCCTGCTGTACTGTGAGGATCTAACAAGGTAGGTTTCATTCTGGGATCTGACTTGTTGAGTATTAACATCAGCCGAGGTCATATTGCATTCGGATCTTCTCTCTCACTAAACTAAAAAAAAATTGGGATGGAATCTTATAGGGGTCTGAGCAATGTGGCTATGGTGAGATGTGCAACAGACTTGAGAGGTGGGTGCAATGGCAACAATGGAGTGGGTGTGAGATAATTGGGAGCAGAGCATGGCACTTGCCCTAATGGAGTGGAGAATTGATGGATGCCCGCTTGATGGCGAGTTCCTCTGAGAACAGCATGTGGTAAGATGTGCTGATCACTGATGTGATACCTGCTATAGGGATTGGAATGGCAAATAGTATGGCGAGATTGGTAAGATTTGATGAGAAAACTCACTCAGCCTCATGCCGAGACTCTCCACCAAACTCAACTTGACTTACACTTAGCCAAAACACCAGTAGACTCAACACCATCATTTATGTTTATTATGAAGAAAAATGGTTAAAATTTATGCATATGTTTGATGTTAAATTTTTCATTTATTTCAGAGCTAACAAGCTTGGTCAAATCATAAAGACATTGATACATTCCTAATGTGTATATAACGCACAATTTAAATCCGTATAATTGTTTATTTAAATATAACCTTAAACATATCTTTAATGTTTAAGCAGTGGCCTCAATTTTCCATTTTTCACTGGGTTGGGACTAACTCATCATCCCCACTGTTGAGAAAACTTACCAATTTGAGTTCCAATCAGCATCGGTACGGTGGCTCAGTGGTTAGCACTGCTGCCTCACAGCACCAGGGTCCCAGGTTTGATTCCAGCTTTGGGCGACTGTCTGTGTGGAGTTTGCATATTCTCCCTGTGTCTGCGTGGGTTTCCTCTGGGTGCTCTGGTTTCCTCCCACAATCCAAAGATGTGCAGCTCAGGTGAATTGCTCATGGTAAATTGCCTGTAGTGTTAGGTGCATTAGTTAGAGGGAAATGGCTCTGGGTGGTTGCTCTTCAGAGGATCGTGTGGACTAGTTGGGCTGAAGGGCCTGTTTCCACACTGTAGGGAATCTAATCTAATCAAATCACGTTAAGAGTTGATTGACAAGTTTCTTAGTAAATTGTAGAACTTGATTAATTCTGGTGATCAATGGTAGCCCATGAACCTTTCCAACCCCATCATCACCCAATCATGCATCCACAACCCTCACTCTCCCATACCCACTCATCTCGTATTTACAAAGTGCAGAAATCATACACCTTATAACAACATTATAATGTCTTTGGAATAAACAGTCATGCAAAAACTATTTGACAAAGAGATAGTTCTATTAAGAGATCATAGCATTATTAAAGTAATAAAACTAAAGTCACAGTCCTCTTGACTATTGTATCAAAAACCTGGACTGAGCCAAATTTATTAATCGGTTTGGAATTCAGCCAAGCCTTCATAATAAGATTCTAAGACATCGAGTATAAGCTCTGAAGTCATTTAAAGAGCTCAACTATCTGTCAAGATTTGAAATAGTCTAACAGATTTCAGAGTTGCAATTCAATTAAAAGATTCAAACAAAGGAGGAGATTAACATGAATTTCAGTTATATTCAATGCAAAATTACACTTGATTCATTGGATAATGTAGTCTCACGCATCTGAAAACTCTTCCACCTTCAAAACTCTGGACATTTCAAAGGTTATTTATTTTTGAGAACAAAGTCCTTTGATCAATCCCTATATTTAAACCATTTGAAGCTTATCACATAGCATTTTATTATGACATGTGAGGTTAGTGACATGTCATAGAGTCATAGAGATGTACAGCATGGAAATAGACCCTTCGGTCCAACCCGTCCATGCCGACCAGATATCCCATCCCAATCTCGTCCCACCAGCTAGCACCCGGCCCATATCCCTCCAAACCCTTCCTATTCATATACCCATCCAAATGCCTCTTAAATATTGCAATTGTACCAGCCTCCACCACATCCTCTGGCAGCTCATTCCATACACGTACCACCCTCTGCGTGAAAATGTTGCCCCTTAGGTCTTTTTTATATCTTTCCCCCTCACCCTAAACCTATGCTCTCTAGTTCTGGACTCCCGACCCCAGGGAAAAGACTTTGCCTATTTA
>NC_057724.1:51954011-51983514 GCF_004010195.1 Chiloscyllium plagiosum
GCTGTCCACTACACCTCCAATTTTGGTGTCATCTGTAAACTTACTAACTGTACCTCTTATGCTCGCATCCAAATCATTTATGTAAATGACAAAAAGTAGAGGGCCCAGCACCGATCCTTGTGGCACTCCACTGGTCACAGGCCTCCAGTCTGAAAAACAACCCTCCACCACCACCCTCTGTCTTCTACCTTTGAGCCAGTTCTGTATCCAAATGGCTAGTTCTCTCTGTATTCCATGAGATCCTCTAACCTTGCTAATCAGTCTTCCATGTGGAACCTTGTCAAACGCTTTACTGAAGTCCATATAGACCATATCTACTGCTCTGCCCTCATCAAACTTGCACTTGTTTACATTGAACTCCATCTGTTACTCTTTTGTCCATTTACTTAGTCTATCAAGGTTGATATTGTATTGTGTAAATCCATTTCCTATCTGCTATTTAATCATGACTTTTATATGATTATTTTCAACATTTTGAGCCAAATTTTCTTCAAGCTAAACATTTAGTGGCTTATGCTGTTAGACTTGCCCTTGCAAGATTAATTACAACTTTCCATATGCAAGGTATAGACAACAAGACATTAGAATCATAGAGTCATAGAGAAGTACAGCACAGAAACAGACCCTTTGGTTCAACGCATCCATGCCGACCAGATATCCCAATCTAATCTAGTCCCACCTACCAGCATCCGGCCCATATCCCTCCAAACCCTTTCTATTCATAGCCCCATCCAAATGCCTTTTTAATGTTGCAATTGTACCAGCCTCCACCACTTCCTCTGGCAGCTCATTCCATACACGTATCACCCTCTGCGTGAAAAAGTTGCCCCTTAGGTCTCCTTTATATCTTTCCCCTCTCACCCTAAACCTATGCCCTCTAGTTCTGGACTCCCCCACCCCAGGGAAAACAACTTTGTCTATTTATCCTATCCATAGAAGAAAGTCTGAAGATAATTCTGTATTAATCTGGCCATGAGGCACACTGAATGTACCAAAGACACTCCCATCAATTCTGTTAGGGATAGGTGTACAATGAAAATTGTCTTGAAGTGACCTAAAGCTATCCATAAGTTGTTATTTTATTTGGAAAATAAAAACTTTTTATAACATTTTGTTGATGCCCACTTCAGTATAATGAACAATTCTTTTTAAATAAAATGCTGTTGACAATTCATATTCATTCTCAAGAGAAAGATGGCTGCACAAAATGTCTCACAGCTTTTTTACCTTCCCCTCTGTAGTTTCACAGGCTTGTTTAAATATTTGCAAAACTGATAACATACATGTGAAAAATCATATGATATCCCAGGTGTGGATTGTTCTTCAGTGTCGTAGAGCTGAAAGGTTTCTTGCCTGAACCAGTCCAAATTAAATATTTGTGGATCCATAAATGGTGTCAAGCCAATGTGTTTGTGTCACTTCAGAATAGCCCCAGTTTTGGCTGGTCAGTACCATTTATATCTACAACACAAATAAAGAACCTTCTCAACATTCACTGCACATTCAACAGTGAGGAAGACAACAAATTGTCATTTTCACAATGGGAAATGTGGAGCAGTACAACTTGGATCGGAACTTGGACATCGGTAGTTATCTCATATGTGCCCCTTCCATTAAACTGCTATACATTTTATGCATTTGTAAGGTGAACTTTAGCATTATTCTGATAGTAAATCTGGCCAAATAAAGTTATGTCAAAGTAGTCTACCGCATAATTTCACAGACAATCACTAAAGTGTCACCACTAACATTACACAGTGTGATGTGATACCATAAATTTTTGGTTTCAGTCTTTACTTTATATTCTCTTCCTGAGAGCAGTGGGCCAGGTTGGTTAGTGATTGGCTGCAATGTGACCTGAAGAGGTCAGCCGAAGGAGCTCCATCTTCAGGCCTCACCTTCATAAATGTGGTGAACTGCTGACAACCATTGAGCATTGTTGTTTGGGAAGAGGAGAGAAAAGGGTAGAAAATTGGCTGGAGTGGACTTGCAGGAGCCCTAAGTAATCCGTGGAGCAGGGAACAATGTTTGACCTCTAGCTTCACATAAAAATAGGTTAATCAAGAATGGCTTGTTTTATTGGAGGTGATCTCTGGCTCTTCAAGAATTGCTGGTTAGGCTGCTTTATAATCCAAAGATGCTGACTAATTTAATAGAAGCACACCAGATGACCCACCACATCATTCAGGGAGTTGCCAAGGTTTTCTGAATATCCACCAATTCAAAAATAGAGCTGCTGAGCATTTTGCCTCAATTTTCCTACAGATGCTTTATTGCTTTTTCGTCTAATTATGGTGCCTAACTGTTGAACACATAGGCTGGAAACTGAGATGAATTTTAGTTGAAATCTTGTAATGTTTTCATACATACAAAAAATAATTGCAGTGCATTTTATTCTCAAAACCCCTTGGTGCCAGCTTGCCAATTTTCAGCAGAGCAGAACAGCATAAGGATCAGACCAGCTAATTAAAACATGCTCTAACAGGGGAATCTAACCCACCTGTCAATCAATTTAGCACCTGACTGAGCTTAAATACCCCACTGAGGAAACAAAGCTTGTCCACATGTTGGAGACACCAGCTGATTACAAAGAGTAGTACATTTTCTGAGAGTATTTTAAAATCTGCACACGACCAATTACTTTGAACATGTTGTGTGCTGGCACAGCTAGTTTTCAACAACTGTGTTCTTTTAAAAAGTACTTTCTAATTGACTGACTTCATACCGGCTTTCTGCCACAGAGTGCTTAAAATGTTCTATGCACGCAGGTCACATAAGCATAGGCAATTTAGAATGCCTGGGAGGCATCATAGTGGGTGATGGGCACATGCAGTTTTGAATCTGTTACAAAACTCACTTTTTGATGTTGGCATTGTTTACTGCTGTGAGAAAAAATTTCATAAAATTGCCGCTTCTGTCTCTGACTTTGTAAAATGATGAATAGAACTTCATTTGAAACATTTTTGAATTAGTTCCTATTTATGACAGTAGTGTATCATTAGAATCCCCAAATTATTGGGTGAATTGGTTTTAAAAGGTTGTTCAAGTGCTCCAAATTTTTTATGAGCGTTAAAGTTGTGCTTATACATTCAAATGAAAACCAACAAAATTAACAACTGTAGAGTTCAGAAAATTCTGATGACTTACTTAAAGCTGTGCATCTGATCATGGACTCTTCGGTACCTCAATGTCAAAAGGGGGTCAGAACTTTGCCTCTGTGGGACATCATTGTCAGGATGTGATTTTTCTCTTCAAAAATGATAAATTACTGTCGAGAAAGTGAACCTACTTTTCAATGATGACTGATGAACTAACAAAACTGGAGGACCAATGTTAGCCACTCAGTATTTAGAAAACAATTATTTGCCTTTTCAAGTCAGCAATAAACAGTAAACTGCTCTTTCTACATTTATTAAAAGCTAGAAATAAAATGGAACCAGCAGCATTGGTGGTGCTATCCTACAATCTGAAGCCAAGGGCCTCAAAGCCTTTTTAAAGCTCTGGCTTCATGATCTGCTTCTGGGAGGCAGACATGCAGGCAGCTGCACTGTTCTCTTGTCTTTCTAGGCATCTAGAGAACTGTACCTCCTTCCCTACCGAATCCTTGGAAAATTTTAGTCGCCCTCTGGCAATAGGCTTTTCAAAAGTTTGAATTGGCTGCCTGACTCTTGTGAACAAATGGAACCGTCTTTCCATCTTACCTCTATGAAGTGGAATGGTATCAGGAAACTGGGAGAACTGCAGCCGATGCGAAGAAGGCAACGATTTGTCTTATTGTTCATCCTCATCCCGGCCTAAAAACTCAGTCCTTTGTACCACTGAAGACAGGTAACATTTAAGAGTATTTTAACAGTGATAAATGGACAAAGGAGATTGCTGAAATACAATGGCTGTGAAACCTTCATGACTACTGTTCAGTAGCTGCCAGATTAAGAAAGCTAAATTAACTAGTGTAACTGTTTTAAAGCAGGCTAAGTTTCAGATCAAGTACTTACCAAGGGAATAAAAATGCAAGATTTTATGATGTTGAACAAGGAAAAATAGTCATTACTGTACAAAGCTACAGCAATATTACAATCTATTACATGTGAACATATTTGTATACATCCAGAATTAATATGAGGTAAGTATAGATAACAGATAAACTTCGCTTAAACACTGCACAAAGTGCAGATCATATCAATTTGCAAAAGCAGTCAAGACAGACCCTATGGATTTTCAGCAGTTCCACAACCCATTGTTGCCTCCTCTCCATGCATTAGTGACACTGTGGGTCATAAATCTCAATTAAACGTTAGAAGAAATTTCAATTCTTTACTTTTGATGACATAGCTATAGTACTCCCCCTAAACGTTATTTCATACAGACTGACTCAGTGACTGCTTACATATTTCTAATTCATGCCCCCTTCCTGGAACTGTGTTCCCTTGGATTCTGGATTCAATGTCTGGTTATGAGCACAATTTCAGTTTACCTGCAGCAATATGTTCACTGTGTTGATTCTGCTGCTGGGTTTCTCCAAGCTCCAAAGTTACTTAACTGCACCAAGCAAATATTGCTTGTGGGCTCTCTTCACCCTCAGCTATCAGCTACACTGACTATTAAATGGCTCACAGGCCTCTTACAAGCCTCAAGGCTCACAGCACTTTTCAAAGACCTAACCCTAACACTATGCTGCATTTACTGGCTATCAGGACCCCTCTGGACCCTAACTGCTTGGACCTATCAATGGTTCATTGGACTTCTTTCTGAACTCCCAACTACACAGTACCAGTGGACTGTCAGTTACCCTCTTCACAGCACAGCTAAGACCTTTCCTGCATGGAACATTTTTCTGCACTTCTGTTGAAAAACGTTGTAATAAGATGTACCGTTATTTCTAATTTTCATAGATTGTTGGCTTACACAGTACAAATGAATACAGAAAATGGATTCAGTCAAAAAATGAAACAGCAAGCAATCATAGATGCTGTTTTTTAGGAATTCAATTAAATTAGTAGCATTGGGAAACAGCTTAACTTCAGACCATTTTAACTTTTATGTTGAAATTCTCAATTTAATTCAAGGTGGGTTCTGCATTCTGCTGTTTTGAGTATAACAAGTTTAATGAGGTCAGACAGCTGGACCTCGTAGAATATGAGTTCCCTGATTGGGGCTGTTAATCTGGTTCAATAAGGGAGCCCTGGCTGACAGATATAAACTTGAGTGTCAGATGTTCTGTTTATTCTGACAGCTGAATCTGAGGGAGCCAGATCAGTGTCACTTTCCACATGTAAATAATGGATGATTTGGTGAAGGTATGCCAGTCTCTGTGGAGTTATTTCATTGAGCATTGTGTCTATTTTATAAGAATATAAGAAATAGAATCAGAGTAGACCATTCGACCCACAAACTTGCAGCTCGATGAAGAGTTATCTAGACACTGAATGTTAGCTTGCTGTCTCTCCATCGTTGCTGTGTGACCTGCTGTAATCACCAGTATTTGTTGTTTTCAGTACAGATTCCAGCATCTGTGGTAATTTGCTCCTATCAATTTAACCATAGCTGATCCATCGTAGCTGATAAATGAGTTGCATGTTAGGTGGGAACTAAATCATGTAAGATTGAAGCATTTCAATTAGAAACACTCATACATTACTTTAGTTCCCAGTTCTATAAATAAGAATATATATACAAAAATAAGCGCAGTCTTATTTCCATTTTCCTGCCTGACCCCATAAACATTTATTCCCTTGTTATTCAAAAATTTCTAACTCATCCTTAAAAATATTCAAAGACTCAGCCTCCAGTGTTTGTTAGGAAAGAGAATTCCAAACACTAATGACCCTCTGACGTTCATTTCTTGCCAAATTAAACAGTCACTATTAACAATCATTTACTTGAGTTCTGAATCAGTAACTTTATCCTTTGCTGAATACTCAGAATCATTGATGGATTTGGAAATTTCCTCTGATGCACATTCCAAATGTCCATTCCAAGAAATTGCAGCCAATTTCACTGCTAATTACTCTATCATTTGTGTTTAGTACTCACTCATTATCACCTTATTAATGTGCTTATGTTCTGCATTGTGCAGTTTGAGCACTGTCTCTGAGCATCATGTGTTGCACACCACTCTTGTACCACTGCACATCATGAAAGAATTTAGCCCCTGAGCTTCAATGCGCTTCATTGTTGTTGATTTTGATAGGAGAGCACTTCACTTTTAACTGATCTAACTGCCACTGCCAGGAAGACTGTCTTTCCCTTTGATCTAATCTAGAATCCTGTTTTCAAATAAACCAATCAACATTTTAAGAACAGAATAAAACATATTAAGCAGCGAATAACTCACTTCCTCATAATATAGAATGTTTGCCTTTTCACTGAGCACCTTCAATCTTCCCAAAAGTTAAGACAAACTATGGATGCTGGAAACAGAAATAACAGCAAGTGTTGAAGAAACACAATGGACCTAACAGACTCTGTGGAGAGAGAAATAGGGAATGATTAGATTCCCTACAGTGTGGAAACAGGTCATTTGGCCCAACAAGTGCACACCGACCCTCCAAAGAGTAACTCACCCAGACCCATTTCCCTCTGACTAATGCATTTAACACTATGAGTCTGAAGAATCATTGTACTCTAAACATTAGCTCTGTTTCTCTCTGTATTACTTATATCAAAATTTATTACCTTGTTCTGAACTCTTCACCACAGTATACACATTTTCTGTATTAATTTACATCTTGAAGTCTAATAAATCAATTTAGCTACCAACAGTCCAACTTCCTTATATTTTTCAGAAAGACTGTCACCGGCCTCACCATGTTAATTTTGCTATCTCTTCACAGATTTGAGCAGTACTGCTGAGTTTTGCAAGCAATTTCTGCTTTTTTTCCAGATCTCAAACATTTGCAGTTCCTTATTTTATCCTGACTTTTTTCTTTAGTTTGCATTCTGAAATTGTCATCTTTGCTGGCTACTCTACTTTCAAGTGTAACATTATTTGCAAAAAAACAATTCTGAGATTTTGAACTCTGCTATAGTAAATGCACAGAACAGGTGAGTATAAAGGAAGGAACTGGTAAGTGGATATTCAAATTCATTCATCTGTTTGTATTTGTTGCCAATCAAGTGTTTATTTGATGTTTCATCGCTATTTTAGTCTAAACACTGTCAATTATGTACAAAGTTCAAGAAACAGTAAATTGATCAATGACAAGTTAATCGGTTTTCAATCTAATTGGCTGAAGGATAAATGTCAATTGCGGTAGATGAAACTCTTCATGTCATTGAATATTAACATGGAATCAAAGAGTTCTTGTGGTGTAGTAATAGTGTACCTTTGAACTGGGAGACCAGGGTTCAAGTCCCACCTACTCCAGTGATGTGTAATAACATTGCTAACAGGTTGATTAGAAAATGGATTTTTTTAAAAATGGAATTATTACACTCAATGGCTCTGTTTAACTTTTTATTTGGATGTGTAGCATTCTCTGGGTAAAGTGTAGAAGTGTCAACTTTCATCATGTTCTATCTAAAGTGGGATACTCATTCCAATGCATGCTGATTCAAACAAGAGTGTTAGTGCTTAGAGGCAAGACCATCAAGGTCTTGTATGTTGGCTCAGTCTTCACTTGAGCTGCAGTATGACCAATATATTGGTAAGCCAAATAATTAAGTCAGCAAAGATATATTTGAATTTAATAGTGTAGATGAGGAAACTAATAAATTAAATAAAGAAGACAACGTAAGAGAGCAATATAGCAATAACGGAAATGATAAACAGGTGATGGAAGAGACAGAATGTATCAACTTAAGAGTACTTTAGCAAATAAGCCTATAAGTGGTGATAACAGAAAAAAAGGCAGAACAAAAGGTTTGCTATCCAAATCATTCATAATAAAGTATGTGAACTGATATTTCAAATGTATATAATCTGATCAAGCTTATAGAGTCATGATACTGTGATGAAAGGTGTATGATTTATACATATTTTAAAATCTTATATTTTACAATTTGGATTTGGGCTAGTGGCACGTGGGCTTTGGTCTATGTGTCTGAAAGGGTTAAATGATTAACTTGTACATATTTCTATTGCTATGGTAATATCTTTTTAAAAAGCGAAGAGAGGGAGAGTTCCTCCTGTGCATTGGAATTTTGTTTCCATTGGCAGAGTTTCTACAAGCAAACAGTTGTGCATCAGACTTTCAGTTTGGAAAATGAGAGACTGTTTCTTTTTCTTTTGTTTACAGGAAACATTCATAACTTTGAAAAAAGCATTTTGGATTTCACAGTTTCATAGAACCTTGGCTGAAGTTGGATGTGTGAAACAGTTCCCTTCAATGAAAAGAGATGGCTTACAACTGCAAAGAAATAGGTTACCACAGTGTAAGGAGGTCAGTTCTAGATGAAGCATTTGCGTAAAGACCAGAAGGAGCTATTGAAGCTGTACAAGTCCATGCTCAGTTATATGAAGGCTCAAAGATAAGGTGATCAGATTCTCCAAACCAGGAATTGAAACCACTTCAGTGGAGGAGAAGCTTCTGGAAACCATTATTTGGGATAGAATTAATTGCCACATGGAAAAAGATGTGTTGATTAGAAATGGTTGTTATGGATTTTTAAAGGGGAAATGTTTTTGAATTTTTGAAGAGTTAACAGAGGGGCTTTATTATGGTAATGTTGTTGATGTGGTGAATGTAGACTTTGGAAAAGGTTTGATACCGTGCCATGTAACAGACCTGTGAGGTAAGTTATAAGTTATGGGATGAAAGGGTCAGTAAAAGTATGGATATAAGCTGAGTGATGGTCGATGGATATTTTTTGAGTCAGACGAAGGTTTGCAGTGGTATTTGTAAGGATCATTTTAACTGGGAATGTTAGATTGAAGACATCATGAATGAGCCACAGCTGTCAGAAGGTGTGTATACAACTAAGAATTTGTGTACAGAGATAGGTGTGATTGGACCAAAAAGAACAGATTTTGAATACAGCAGATGAGGTTTACAGTTTGATGATTATGTAGCAAGTGAATATGTTATGTTACATCGAGAAGACCAAGAGTCTTGTTTGTTGAGAAGTAAAGGCATATATAAACAAAATGTTCAGTGTGAAGCAAGACTTCCAGTTCAAGGGATAGATTTGTAATGCAAATAATGTCAGCAACACTATATGAAAATATATAACCAAGTGTGGGGGTGAACTCTGTACCTTTGATCCTGAAGGACAGTGGTTCAACTGAAAACATCATGGTGCCTGTATGATTATCAACTGTCTCAAAATGCTGCTGACATCCAGTTCTACAAAAGCTGTTTGCTAGAACAATGTGTATGGTATAGTTCCTATTGGAAAATGACAGATTAATGTGCAAGATACAGGATCAAACAATGCTTGCTAGATCATACATGTTCAGCATTTAAGCACAGTTTGTACTGTTCAAAGCAATTGTTCAAATACACTTGTCTGAGAAATCCTCAGTACCAAGTGGAAGACTGAATAATGAGCTTTTGACAATATCATCCAATACATTCATTACTCTGAATTCAATTTCTCTATTGAAGTATCAGATGAAACACTAAAGACTGACCTGCCCTTACTTGAAGATTTTGGATGAAAAGGAACAAGATGTTTGTCTCTCTAAATTCTTCGATTAGATTGTTGACTTTGACAGAACACAAACCACATTGGCTTGTCTCACTCTGCATGGGCTAGATGCCAGATGATGATGAACAAATAGTCTGGTGAGGAGATAGCAATGAAGTCTTGACTGGGACGCCAAGATTCACACGTTTAGAAGCATATTGTCAGTGACTCTGCTGCAACTGGTCCCCGAAGCAACTTGATGCTTGAAGAATGGTGTCAACGTAAGGTGACCAATCAATACTGAGCCAGAGTGCAGCTGATTTTAATGAGATGTCAGCAGGTTACCAATCCATTTAGAGGAGTGGCTGTGATCTTATCATTATTATCACCATTCAAGATAGCAGTTTTCTTAAAGGATGTAGACATGTATTAGTGGTCATGGTCTCCCAGGCATTTATACTTACTGTGAAATGCTTATCTGCCTAACCTGTTTGTTTACATAATGTGTCTGATTTATTCCTTTTCATCCAAAATCTTCAAATATGGGAAAGTCTGTCTTTGGTGTTTCATGCTGTGTGATGAAGGAACAGAACTATGGAATCTTGTCTTGTTACGTCAAAGTGAAATGGTCTGCTGCTCCTAGAAGAAGGAATTAGCAGCATGGAGATTCAGGGCATTGACAGTTCTGCAAATTTTACTTACTGTCAAGTCCAAGGCTGGTAGATTACTGGCCTGATGGATGCCAGGGTGCATGACCTAAACACAGTGCCATGCATCTGCTTCAATTGAAGTGGTAGGTAGGGTGACTGAGACTTATTCAAAGTAGAACCCAATATATTTTTGAGTGAGGTTTGCATCTCTTCATCCTTGTCCGGTGGTTGACCATAATAATTGAGCCCACCTTTTTGCAAGAGATTATCTTTAAAGAAATCCATTCAATATTGATACAGGCACTATACCCCTCTCATCAGACTGCAATGTGAAATCAACCAGTCCTGAAATGATGTGAGCACCTCATTGTAAAAGCCATAATGTAGGCAGATGGTCTGATTGAACCTAGTGATGCTGATGTTTTGCCAATGGAGTTGCGTGAAATAACAAAGTAATTCAGCTCTTGGATCTGGTTGAATAAGTTTACTATTTTTTATGCAGTAAGCCTAGGAAATGTTCCAATGTCTCCTGGGTCTCTGAAGCCACATAAAGTGTGGTCCTTGGTTCTCTTATCCCATGTGAAACTATCAGAGGAAAGGGGAAACATTGGGATCAAGTATCAAAGTATAAATTAGATTTTGATGCCAATTCTCAAATTAGTTGACCATTTCAATCATTCCTAAGCACCATTATTTTGGTGCCCATGCATGGTTGCCATAGTTTCCAATGTTATGATAAAACAATATTGTGGACTAACTGGAGGTTGAAATTCGAGCATAAGTGACAAATGAACTCACCAATTTATTTTTAGGAGGAGGAGAAAGGCCATTCTGACACTGCAGTATGCTGTGTTTACACCCAGACTGGTACAGACAACGGACACCCAAGTAGTTTTGAGGTGAAAAAGTCAAACTTTAATACAGCCAGCAGAACAGCAGTAAAAGTAATGAGACGGGATGGCTGTATCTATGAGGGAAATCTGGGCTCCCAGCCACTAGAGAGTGATAACCTATAATGGTGATGGGAATACGTGGGAATGAGAGAAAATAAAACTTGTGGAAACAACTGCATTCCAATACAATTTAAACCCAGATTGATATTTAATTCCGTTGTCAGTCTGTATATTAAACTATATTTAGTTCTGTTGTCAGTTGCCTATGGAGCACTGACCTAATGATCAGTGAACATGATAAAACTATAGAGGGAGGAATGCAGACTGCAACTCCTTATTTTACTGGTCGTGAATGACAGGAGTGGAGATGTGGTAAAATGACTGGAAACTGGGAGAGGGTGGTTTCTCATGTAGTCCTGTTGCCAGATTAGTTTCCTAACAATGGCAATGGTAGCAGCCATGCTCAAACATAACAGCACAATCTATTGTCAAGTTTATGAGCAAATTAAGGATGGTTTCCCTATTCTCCATTAACAATGCACGCTCACTCATTCCTTTACCACAATAGTAGACACCACCTTGGTGAAAGCAACCTCCTTAGGGAGGAGCTATCAGAGTAAGAGACTTCATATCATAGTAAAGAAGCTGCCCAGCAAACTATATGTCCATGCAGCCCCACCATTGCGAATGGAGGAATTGCATGCATTCTCTTGACTCTGCCTGAGATGACAGTGAGAATAAGTACGGACCGCTGGCCTTTTAGATTGATTGATTGATTTATTGTCACATGTAGTCAAGTACAGTGAAAAGTTTTGTTTACGAGCAGTACAAAGGGCATACAGAACAAAAGATTTAGACAGAAGCATACAGGTAACATTGCACAGGGCATACAAGAGCGATCAAACATTAGCAAACATTATTTGAGAGTCCATTCAATAATCTAATAACAGCTGGGAAGAAGTTGTCCCTGAACCTACTGGTGCATGCATTCAGGCTTCTGTATCTTCTGCCTGATAGAAGAGGTTGTAGGAGATCATTTCTAGGATGTGAATGGCTTTTGTTGATGTTGGCAGCCTTTCCATGGCAGTGAGCTGTGTAACTGGAATCCATGGGTGGAAGGTTGGCTCTAGTTATGGCCTGGGCTGTGCACACTGGAGGCAGCCTTGTGTTTCCCTTGTTGCCTTCATGGTGCTGCCAATGTTTTGCAATGGCTAGCCCATTGATTTTGTTGTTAGTGTGGAAAGTCTGTTTTAGCTGTGCTCCCTAACCTATCAGCTCTTTACTACCTTCCCCAGCAATATTGCAGGCAAGTCCAGATTCCCAGCTACCTAAATGTGCTGGCTACCCCATTGGTGGGATGTATTCTGCTTCAGCAACATATCATCTTTTGTTTTCTTTAAGGCTTTTTAACTAATCAATAATAAATTATTTTTTGGGGGGCTACATATGGGATAGAAATTTGTCCTTGTTTTCTCAATTTTTATATGAGAAAAGGGTCCAAAATGACTCTGCTCTATACCCCAATGACAGCTGAATAATGTTCAGTGTTTTACTGACTTTGGAAGTTTCGTCACCCTTCATGCTGGTAAAGAATGCATAAACATTGAATAGACTTATTCAGTCGCCATTTGTTTTGGTCTTGTATAATCATGGTTCAATGTGTTGCGCCTTTTGATGCAAGCTCTATACCCCACTTCAATAGCATATTGAAATACGAAAGTGACTACTTTAGCAGATTAACACCTGCACACACACAACATGGGTGCTGGGGAAAATAAAATAAAATAAAATAAAAAAAACAGAAGTGTCAGACACCCTGCTCACTTTGAGAGAAAAAAATAAACAGAAGTGTCAGACATCCTGAAAAAAAATAAACAGGGCTGTCAGAGATTCTGCACACTCAGAGCTAGCTGTAATGAAGCTGGGCCAGTGTCAAGTATTATTGACATGTAAATAAAGGTGACTTGGTGACCAGCCTCAGTGGAATTATTTCACTACAGTGTAATTGTAAGGCTGTCAGCTAATCAAGAGGTTTGAGTAAAGTTTAATTTCCTCTGGCACGTTCTCCTGGCTCAGCTATTAACTCATTTACTTGAAATTAAGCTCTCGAACTTGAAACTTAAGCAACATGCTGCATTAGCTGAATCCTGAGAACAAACAACAATCATGAAACCACTTTCTCCCAAGCTTCGTATTCCAGTTTTACATTAATTTAGATTTTTAGCTATGTGTTGTCTGTGTTTTGGTAGAGCAGCAAAGGAAGGTGTAGTTGTTTATTTATATGCTCATTGTGTTTTGATATGTCGTTCAGTCATTTAGTGCTGTACAACTTTTACGTAAGCATTCAGATTTTAGATGGTTGTGTCTGAATTGATAGATTGACCTCCCAACTCCTATATTCAATACACTGACCAACAAAGGTAAGCATACCAAATGCCTCCTTCATTATCCTATCTATCTATAACTCCACTTTCAAGGAACTATGAACCTTCACTCCAAGGTCCCTTTGTTCAACAACATTCCCCAGGAACTTACCGCTAAGTGTATAAGTTCTGCCCTGATTTGCCTTTCCAGAATGCAACACCTCACCTTTGTCAAAATTAAATTCCATCTGCCACTTCTTGGCTCATAGGCCCATCTGATCAAGATCCCGTTGTATTCTGAGGTAACTTTCTTCACTGTCCACTATAGCTCCAATTTTGGTATCGTCTGTAAACTTGCTAACCATATCTCCTATGTTCACATCCAAATCATTTATATAAAAGCAATGAACCCAATACTGATCCTTATGGCACACCACTGGTCACAGGCCTCCAGTCTGGAAAGCAACCCTCCACCATTAGGCCTGTCTTCCACCTTTGAACCAGTTCTGTATCCAAATGGCTAGTTCTCCCTGTATTCCATGTGATTCAACCTTGCTAACATGTCTACCATGAGGAATCACCTTACTGAAGTCCATATAGATTACGTGCACTGCTCTGCCCTCATCAATCCTCTTTGTTACTTATTCAAAATACTCAATCATTGATTATGGGAGTTGGGTGGTCATGTTGTGGATGTACAGGACATTAGATTAGATTCCCTACAGTGCAAAAACAGGCCCTTCGGCCCAACCAGTCCACATCGGCCCTCCGAAGAGTAACCCACCCAGTCCCATTTCCCTCTGACTAATGCACCTAGCACTGTGAACCATTTAGCATGGCCAATGTACCTGACCTGCACATCTTTGGACTGTGGGAGGAAACCGGAGCACCCGGAGGAAACCCATGCAGACACAGGGAGATTGTGCAAACTCCACACAGACAGTTGCCCGAGGCTAGAATCGAACCTGGGACCCTGGTGCTGTGAGGCAGCAGTGCTAACCACTGAGCCACCATGCTGCCCCAAGTAGTTCGACTACTTTTGAAATACTGAGTGCGATTCTGGTCTCCTTGCTGTAGGAAGGATGTTGTGAAACTTGAAAGTGTTCAGAAAAATTTACAAGGATGGTGCCAGAGTTGGAGAGTTTGAGTTATAGGGAGAGGCTATTTTCCCTGGAGTGTCAGAGGTTGAGGGGTGACTTTATAGAAGTTTCATAAATCATGAGGGTACATGGTTAGGGTAAATAGATAAGCTCTTAACCCCTGAGTGGGTGAGTCCAAAATGTGAGGGCATAGGATTAAGGTGAGAAGGGAAAGATTTAAAAGGGACCTAATAGGCAACTTGTTTTGCATGAAAGGTGGTGCATATATGGAATAAGCTCCCAGAGGAAATGGTAGTGACAGACACTTCTTTGAGGAGCTTTGCCATGTATCATCAGTAAAAAGAACCATTGTGTTTACAAGCTTGATAGAAGGTATTATATAAAATTCGACAGATTTTGAAGTAAATCATGCTGTTACATCCTTACTTTACACGTGGAACATTTTAATTGATTTCCATTTCTTATACTGAATCCAGTTCACTCAGAGTTGGCTGATTTCCTTTTCCTGATATCTCATTAATAATCAGTACAAGTTTACACCCCCTCAAATTTCTCCTTAGTTCTCAATACATAGTGATTATAATAAATCCTCTTTACTAATCTCTATGTTCAAAATGCATTTGGGAAACCAGGCCTTATGTGTGCACTAAAGCCATTAAGATATGTTATTTAGGCAGTGCATTGGATGAAATTGATGCAAAACAGTAGATTTATAATTGTTACTCATTACACTGCGCAAGATCATGAGATACATACAAACATTAAGGAATTATCTGTTTAGTCTTCCTATCATATTATCCAACTGGTTCTTGAGTAATTCTAAACTTTATACTGTCAAAAGTGTAGGTTAACCTCCCTTGTACTTACATAAAAAAAACTTCCCTGATCCTGAACACAGAATTATATCCAGAATTACCATCACTTTCTCGAACTGGATTTCTTTGCATATATGGAGTGTAATTGACAGAGGCAATTCAGGTGATTATACTTAGATGTCTTCCCACACAGTGTAAAAATGCATAAAGTGTAGGCGGACCACAGTACTATACATTTTCAGAAGAAAGGCCTCTGACTTATTCCCTGTTAATTTAAAATATAATTCAGTGTTCTGTCCATTTAGTTGAATAAAGTTGAAAAGTGACTTAACATGCTAAATGCCACTCATAATAACACTGAGTGCTTTGGCTAAGTTTGCACAATTGTGTAGGCCTGCCAAATAGTACTTTAATATGGAGTACCTTTCGTTTTATACTGCATTATATTTAATTTGCTGTTGTTTTACAGATTTTATTTTGTTACCTTTAAAAGTCCCAGGCTACTTCTTCCAGATCAGTCTAATGCATTTAGTATCAGTTGTGAAGCTGACCACTTTTCATGAACATTCTGAAACCAAATTATTAATGTAAATTATAAAAGGTGCCACCGTAGATACATGGGATATTTCATAATTTTAAGTTATGACGAATTACAAAATAGTGATGTCAGATTGATCTACAATTGTGTGCTCTCCCTTCTATTGACTTTAATGAAAGGAAAAGAAGCTGTTACAGATAACTTCACCAATTTTACACTTTAGCCTGAAGTTAAAATTCTACAAAAAGCCACCCCTACCCTGCCCT
Source organism: Chiloscyllium plagiosum (assembly GCF_004010195.1). Taxonomy (NCBI): domain Eukaryota; kingdom Metazoa; phylum Chordata; class Chondrichthyes; order Orectolobiformes; family Hemiscylliidae; genus Chiloscyllium; species Chiloscyllium plagiosum. The sequence goes on from NC_057724.1 coordinate 51,970,204, forward strand.
ATCATCAACTGTTTACATTACTACCGATTTCCTTCATTTTTATCAACTCGACCAGTGAGCTGAGGGATGGCAAATAGAGTTTAATTTAGATGAAAGGTGATGCATTTTGGTAAGCCAAACCAGGGCAGGACTTATACAGTTAATAGTGGCGCCCTGTGAAGTGTTGTTGAGCAGAGACCTAAGGGTGTAGATACATAGTTCCTTGAAAGTGGTGTCACATGTAGAGAGGATGGTGAAGGTGGTGTTTGGTACACTTGCCTTCTTCATCAGTCAGTGCATTGAGTATTGGAGTTGGGATGTCATGTTATGACTGTACATGACATTGGTGAAGCCACATTTGGAGTACTGCATAAATTTCTGGTTGCCCTGCTATGGATAGATGTTATTAAACTGGAAAGGATCCAAAAAATATTTACAAGGATGTCACAAAGGCTGGAGGATTTGAGTTATATGGATAGGCTGGGACGTTTTTCCCCTGGAGAGTAGAAGGATGAGAGGCGACCTTATAGTATGAAATCAAGGGGAGGACAGGGTGGGGAATACAGATAAGATGAATAGTCAAGTTCTTTTCCCTCGGGCAGGGAAATCCAAACTAGAGGGCACAGGTTTATGGTGCAAGGAAAAAGATATAAAAGGGACCGGAGGGGCAAATCTTTCACACAGAGGGTGGTGCGTATATGAAATGAGCTGCCAGAGGAAGCATTGTGGTGAGTGCAATTACAACATTTAAAAGACATTTTGACAAGTACATGGATAGTAAGGGTTTAGAGGGATATCTGCCAAATGCAAACAAATAGGACTAGTCCAGTTTAGGAATCCTGGTCGGCATGGGTGAGGTGGGCCAAAGGCTCTGCTTCCGTGCTTTATGACTATGGCTTTTTCTTGAATTTAAGCTTTAGTGTCAACATGGCAGTTCCCTTTGATTTGAGTTAGATAACCACAAGTTCTAATCCCATCATGATAAGAGTGGCATGATCTGGGCTGGTGTTTCAGTGCAGTACTAGGAGAGAATGGAAAGTATCAACCATATGACACCAGGTCCTTAAAATCTGCTAGGAGCTGAACTTTGAGAATCTCTTTAGTTTGCTGCTTTGTCCTCAGACCAAAAAATGACAGGTAGCCTCACCACCAGCTTCTTGCGGAGTGGCCCTCTCGATAACTGCAGGAAATTGGAATGAGATATGAGAAAAATCAGTACATTACCTGACCATATACAGGTCAACAATATAAAGAAAGGAAAAATACTGTTTTTTTTGTCAAATAAATTGACTGTTATTTATGTGTTTGTATTTAGTGGTTGTTTTCTAAATGCTAATTCACACCCTGTTGTAACAGATACATTTGGCACCACTGTCAAGTTGTGTTCTTTTTCTTATAATTTAGCACTTGCTGCTGTGACAATAGTATTCAGCTGAGATGGACTTGGGTTGGAGACAGAGTGGTGAATAACATCTCCTTCCTGTAAAGGATGTGGCTGACATGCAGGCAGTATCTTCTAGGTTTTGGCCTTTTATTTGTTAGCACAAAATCTTAGTTGTATCTCCTGTGGCCACAGATTGTGTGATTATTTGCTATGAATTTGTGCATGCTGCTGAGCGCGTAAACGCGTGAATGCAAGAGCACATTACCTATACAGACTGTGTGATAAATTACATCAACTTGCATTTACAGCTTAAAGCACATTTAATGTAGCAAAATGTTCCAAGACGCTTTGCAGGAATGTGACATGTGGATGAGAATAAGCTGGCAAAATAACCATTAGGCTAATGGCCCTCATCTTTATTTATGAATAAGTGGTACTGTAATTTTAGGTGATAGCAATATGTAGTTAAATGCTCCTGTTGTAACAAAGTCGACTTTATAAAAATGTAATCTTGACCTTAGTCTACATTTCACTTTAAAAATTTAGTATTTGCCAACTAATTATCAGTTAAATTATCCATAACAAATGTAGAAAATTCTGAAAACACTCAGAAGCTCTGGTAGCACCTGTAAAGATAGAAACACATATCAAGTTGCTAGCTTTTTTAATAGAAAATTAAGTTATGTCACTAGAAGTGTAAATATATTTTTAACGACATATTAAGTGCTTATTATTGTCAATTAAATTCTCTTGCACTGAAGATTACCATTGTAAGTGTGAGGCTGCATTTTTACAGATTTTGACTTTATTTTGGATTATTTTATAATTGTCAAATTTATAACTATTTATTTATTTGTCCTTTCAGTCTTGCTATTGTCAAAATTTTCTTTTATCATTTTATTTCTCTTTCTGTATGTGATGTGACATTGAATTCACACACTGTAATTGTCCTTCCATCTCAGTTCTTCCTTTGTTTATATCTTAATCTTTAAATTGGTTTGTGTTGCAAGGTTTATGGCTCAGAGTTCTAATTTGCACATTGGCGAACAGTAGTAATCTGTAATGGTTGGGAGGTCATGTTGCAGCTGTACAACTGGTTAGGCCACTTTTGAAATACTGTGTTCAGTTCTGGTCTCCCTGCTATAGTATGGATGTTGCAAAACATGAAATGGTTCAGAAAAAGTTTGAAAGGATGTTGCCAGGTCTGGATGGTTATAGCTATAGGGGGAGGCTGAATATACTGGGGATATTTTGCTTGGGCATCAGAGGCTGAAGGGTGACTTTGTAGAGATGTATAAAATCATGAGGGGCATGGATAAGGTAAATAGACAAGGTCTTTTCCCCAGGTTGGGGAGTCCAAAACTAGAGGGCACTGGTTTAAGGTGAGAGGGGAAAGATTTAAAAGCGACCTAAGGGGAAACTTTTTCACATAGATGGAGGTGCATATATGGAATGAACTGTCAGAGGAAGTAGTGGAGGTGGGTACAATTACAATGTTTAAATGGCATCTGGATGAGTATATGAATAGGAAGGATTTAGAGGGATATGGGCCAAATGCTGGCAAATGTGAATAGATTTATCTAGGATATCTTGTCAGCATAGATGAGCTGGTCTGTTTCCATATTGTATAGCTCTGTGACTCTATGATTCCATGCATTGAATTTGCCTCCTCCAGCAAGTTCTGGGTCATAATTTGCTATTGAATCATAAATGGAGAAGTTAGGACAGTTGTCCAATTGTTTATTGAATAGTAAAAATAGCAAAGGAGGAATGAGAGGTTGAGAATTGCGAACTTTAGAGGGTATGTCCAGACTATAATTTAAAAGATGCCAAGTTTTTGGAAGATTGTAAGGCTGGATGAGTTTAGAGAAATAGGGAGATGTGGAGACAAGGAGGGATTTGAATAGAAGGATGAAAATTCAACCTTGATGTTGCAGTGCTAAACGTTTTGATGTCCACTTAGTGAAGCAAGAGACCAGAAGCCAATCTTTTGGCAGGTTTAAATTTATTCACAAAGTATAAATGTATAGCTCCTAACTCTACACCAACAATATCAATAACTGTTTCTGTACACTTTTGAGTGCCAATGAAGTTTATTTAAAATTCCATTATGGGGAGTGATAATGCACTCTGCTGTTCCCAACAACTGCAGAAGGCCTCACGTGTAGGATACCTGGGCACAGATGTAACCAGGAGGGTGAGGCAGCCAGTAAATGGGCCTCTTGACTGCCCTTTACCTCAGAGTCAAACAGCATGGAAACAGACTCTTCAGTCCAACTTGACCATACTGACCAGGTTTGCCAAACTTAACACTTGCCTCTATTTGATCCATATCACTGTAAACCTTTCTTATTTACCTGCCCTAATGTCTTTTAAATGTTGTAATTGTACCCACCCCTCCCACTTCCTCTGGCAGTTCATTTCACACAAGCACCACCACCGGAGTCAAAATGTTGCCCCTCAGGTCTCTTTTAAATCTTTCACCTCTCACCTTAAACATATGCTTTCTAGTTTTGGACTCCCCTTTCCTTGGTAAAAGACCTTGGTTAGTCACCCTATCTATGTTCCTCATGATTTTATAAGCCTCCAAAAGGTCTCTCTGAGCTTCCGATACACCAGGGAAATAAGTCCCAGCCTCTCCCTGTGACTCACTGTCCAGTCTTGACAATATATTGTAATTTATTTCTGCACCTTTTCCAGTTTAACAACATCCTTCTGATAGCAGAGTGACCAGAATTGTTCATAGTATTCCAAAAAGAGCCTCAATGTCTTGTACAGCTGCAATTAGTCATCTTAACACCCGTACTCAATGCTCTGACCAATGAAGGCAAGCATGCTAAATGCCTTCACCACCCTATCTACATGTGACAACGCTTTCAAAGAACTATCAACCTGCACCCTTAAGTCCCTTTGTTCAGCAACACTTCACCTGTGGCTGTTGATGATAGAAATATCTTTGCTAGCAACCCTGTAATCTCTTCCCTAGCTTCCCACAATGTTCTGGGATACACCTGATCAGGTCCTAGGCTTTTATCTGTCTTTATGCCTTTTAAGGTCTCCAGCATCTCCTATTCTCTAATGTGCAGGCTTTTCAACTCAAATATCTTTTTATCCGGTAGAATTTTCCTTAATGGAGTTTATGTTTAGCACTGGTTGTTTGAGATCATCACCTCCACTTAAGGCCAGAATGTATGTTCTTGCGTGATCACATGATTTTCAGCTTGTTATTTATGTATAAAAGTTGTTTCATGAGTTGAACAGTGAATCTTAAGGAACACATGAAGTTTTTAATCTGCCTGAATCTTCTAGCATTCAGGGTCTAGACCATATTTAAAGACAGGAGTACATCCCCAGTGGCAGTGGTGGGACGTTTTCTCATCAGACCTTATCAAGGTAGCAGTGCAGCTCAGTACCTGTGTCTCCAAACAACAGACACCAATGCAGGAAAAAGATCACTATAAACAGATGAGAAAGGGGTGAATCTCACTCCCCTTCTTTTCAAACTCCTCAGTTGCCTGCAATAAGTGTTTATCATTTTTAGCTTGAGGGCAATGCCTCTTACTAATAAAAACATAATTATTCAATCTCTACTGTATCAGTAAAGAGCCAATTGCATAGTTTTCTTGAGTGAAAGCAAGAGAAATATTATCTGTTAACCCTGACAAAAATAATCAAGGCACAATACCATGCATACATACTCCCATCTGCACAAAATTAATAAGGATAGTGCCCAGTACAGAAGAAAGATGAAAGGAATAAACAATGACAGTCTTTAGGTTGTCCTTGAGAATTAAGATCTTAGTCTGACACTACAGTTGTTTACTGTGTTTCCTCAGCAGTAACAAATATTCAGTTGACCTTTGAGTTTCTAATTGTTTTTAATCAGTTCTGTCACCAGGCACCTTTCCTTCTGAAGAGACTGAGAAAGCCCTGTCTCCAGCTTGATCCAGCTTCAGGCAAAAATCTATCTTTCTGCTCTGCACAAAGCAAATCCCTGATGTAAAATCTGGTTTATTTTCTCAATTTGTTTCCAAACTTGATAATCCAGGTGATGGCGTTCATGTCGAATATCAGAAACTAATCATATGGTGTAAATCAGAATAGCAGATGAGGCGTTCAGAACTGTTTGTGTGGGCTAGGCTCAATGCCTTCTGATAACATGTTAATTTCAGTTCAAATGATGTTTACTATTCCACATTTTTATTTCTTCTTCATTCACCAAATGTGGGTATTGCTAGCTAGGCCTGCATTTATTATTCATCCCCAATTGCCCAGAGAGCCATAAACAGTCAATCACATTGCTGTGGGCTTGGAGTCCATGTCGACTAGACAGGGACAGATTTTATTTTCTACAGGGCATTAATGAACCAGATGCCTTTTTAATGACAATTGATAGTGGTTATGATCACTGTTAGGCCAGCCAGCTATTATATATGTTTTTGAATTCAAATGATGTAATCTGCCTTTGTAGGATTCAAACATACATCCCCAGAATGTTGACCTGTGCTTGCGGATTGCTAGTCCAATGACATTACCACTACACCATCACTTTCCCTTGATACCCTTCACTTCCCTTCATTTGTTTCATGAAGCTTGGTTAACTTGTGTAGTCAGCTGATTGTTCTGGCTGCTGTGTTTTTCTGCAACTATTTCAGTTCATGTAAGATTTAGATTACTCATGATTTTAGATTTAAATTACTTACAGTATGGAAACAGGCCCTTCGACCCAACATGTCTACACTGACCTTCCAAAGAGCAACCCACCCAGACCCATTCCTCTACCTTTACCCCTTCACCTAACACTACAGGCAATTTAGCATGGCCAATTCACCTAACCTGCACATCTTAGGACCCGGAGTAAACCCACGCAGACATGGGGAGAATGTGCAAACCCCACACAGACAGTTGCCTGAGGTGGGAATTGTAAGTCCTAGTATTAAAATATGATGATGGCATTTGAAAATAAATAGTCCATATTCTATCACTATTGTAGCAGTTAAATGATCTCCTGTGTTTCACAGGATAAGTGACACCATCAATTAATTGTAAACTGGCACTCAGGTGCCACTCAGTCTGACTGTGCCACTACACAGACATGTCACATAGGACAGTCTCCTGCAAGCCTCCAGACTCTCACAGCTGGTTTGTTCTGAAAGGCTGATAGTAACATCATGCTGTCAATGTTCTGGCAGTTCCTGGGCAGTCCACCTTGTACTCATTTGCTGTGGATGGCTCAGGACCTGGAATGACTGTGTACACTCAAAGTACTCAATCCCCTCTCTTTCTCTGGACAAGATTGCCAACAACAGGAGGAAGCAGATCTAGACTTGTGGAAGGGTGTCATACTTAGAAGATAAATGTAACAGGTAAACAGAATGCATAGGGGTGGGGGTGGGGGAAAAAAAAAGGAAAGAGTGTGGTGGTGTGGAGAGACCATTGCAGTGCCTGCATCAAGGAAAAAGAAAGAATGTTACTGGAAATCAGATTCTGGATTAGTGGGAGAGCACAGCAGTTCAGGCAGCAGCCGAGGAGCAATAAAATCGAAGTTGTTTCGGGCAAAAACCCTTCATCAGGAATATAGGCAGAGAGCCTGAAGGGTGGAGAGATAAGTGATAGGAGGGTGTGGGTGGGAAAGAGGGTAGAGTGGATAGGTGGAAAAAGATAGGCAGGTAGGACAAGTCAAGGGGACAGTGCTGAGCTGGAAGTTTGGAACTGGGGTGAGGTGGGCAAAGGAGAAATGAGGAAACTGTTGAAGTCCACATTGATGCCCTGGGTTTGAAATGTTCCTTCTTCCTCTTGAAGAGAAGTTCTCTTTAAACTGTAGTCTCATTAAACTGCTAGGTTAAAGGATTAGAGCATCTCCTCCCAAGAGAAGGCAATGCTGGTCTTCCATTGGCACACTGTTCATTGCCTCAATGTCTGTTCCTAAAATTGTTGTGATCCAGTAAAAGAGAACTACCTCTTGGGTTTTGCAAAAAAAAAAGTTCATGCAAGTGGTTTCAGACACTAATCTTGTCTGATGAGGTTAAAATAAAGACATTGGGCCTGGGACTTCGACATCACAGGAACCTGCACATCATGGAAAGTTTCATCTTGTGTGCGTGCTAGAGGGCAGCTCCTTGTGTCAAAATGTTAAGGTGGATTGACCTGGCACTTAAGTCTATCAGAGCTCCTTACCTACACAATCATGGAAGTCAAATTGTTCTAACCTTGATAGATCTGCCAATGAATCCTAGCTCCCACCTTCTCACACTCCACCTAGAAGGAGTTTCTAGTTAAGACAGTTGCCTTGCACCAATAGGTCACGGATCAGATAGATGCAATATTAGATTCATTCTCCTTCCTCTGTGGCAGTGTCCATACCTTAAAAACATCATGAGATGGCAGTGATGGATTTTGGCTGAAGACTTCATGGGCTGCCACTGTGATACCATAAGTTTTGAAGCTATATGGAAATAGAACTCAGTTAGCACAATTTTCTATCCACTGGGGGCTCCTTCTCTACAGTCAGAAAAAGTCTGAACTATCACTCTGCTCCACTCCAATTTCCTCCTCTTGCTTTAGGTGTTACCTTTTGAAATTGAAAGATATTTTTGCTTGCTATATCAAGATTGCGCAATTTACTTTCATTATCAGAACACATGCTCAGCTCTCCCCATATCATTCATTAAGCTCCACCCATTCTTTACCTCAGTACCTTGTAACCCTTATCCCTGGTTTTTGCTGATCCCATCCATGTTCACATTGATTTCTCAACATTCTCCTGAGCCCTCAATCACCCAGGTCTTAATGCTACTCCTAAACTTCCAAGTTCCCATCCTTGAAGCCACCTGCTTGGTTATCTTCCATATATCATCTTCGAAACCAAACCAGACTTTCCAGCTCCTACACTACTAGGTTCAACATATCCTGAGACCCAATATCACATGACATCTCCAGACATTAACTTCCCATAGCACTGGACACCTACAACCTTGTGGCTATTGCTTGTCAAACATTGGCCCAGGCCAAAAAAAAAACCAACCTGGACAATATACCGGCCACTGCAGCAGACAGCTGGAACTGACAACTGGAAGCAGCAAATACAAATCACTATAAATGCTGGAGGAAACATCACAGAAGCGCTTCACAGGAGGCTCCCAAACACTGAGGATGTCACCTAGACAGGGGACAAAACGTCTGCAACACAAATTCCCAGCTCGGTGAGCACCCGAGCTACAAGTCTTCTCCCAAACTCCGAACCCAAACTTTGAGCATTTACTGCTGTATACAACAGCAATTTTACAAGGGAGAGGAGTAGCAAAGCCAAGCCCCAACGCCTACTGTTCAACCAGTTTACAGGGAATTGAGGACAAACCACAAATCCCAGTTTCAAATATGAAAAGACATCAACAATGACATTTGTACATGAGACAATCCTGTTACATAGGAAAGTGCAGATAATACCGACCCAGCAAGCCCCCGTCCCTCCCACCTTTCGACCACTCCAAGGCAGCCCGCCCCTATGTACCTTCCAGCTCTGTTACTCCATGCCCCTTCCAGTTCAGTCCACCCTGACATCTTTCGACCACCTCTGGGACAGCCTGCCCCAGTACCTGCCCAGGTGACAGCACTGAGGACGGCTACCCGCCTTCTGGTGAAGAATCAGTCCCTACATACCATTGGGCTCTCACCCACCCAGATGCGCCGTCCGGCCAGTGGCCTATCCTGAATACCTTCCAGCCACTTCTAGGACAGCCTGTCCTCTTCCCTGGGATGACTGTGCAGGGTAGCCCACAAGCTTTCCGGATCTCAACCTGCCCCTATGCGCCTTCTTGCTCTTGGCTGCTCTGACACCTAACCACCTCTAGGACAGCATGTCCTGATTACCCCTTCTCAGGACGACAGCACTCAGAATGGCCTACCCCCCACCATCTAGCTCTTTGGATGACTGGCATCAGGTTGGCCTACCTACCCTCTGGCTCTTGGGGTGACAGTTTTCAGGATGACCCATGAGTCTCCCAGCTCACAGTAAGACCTGCCAGACCCAGGGACACGCAAGACAGTGCGGGTGATAACTCCAACAAACCATATGACAGTTAGTTACCAACAAACAGTCCTTTCTAGTCCAGACTCCATTAGCACTACATTTTGAAGAACAAAAATGTCTGAGTCCATTTCCAGGAACGGAGTCCACTCCAGTATACAATGTGCATTGTTAGAAATAGAGACCGCTTCAAATTGCAGAGTCTGTTGCTAAAAACAGAGTCCACAACCAAGGGCTGAGTCCACTCCTGAAGGCAGCAAATGCACACCCCGCAGGTGTTCAGTTTCCATGGAGTCTTGGCCCAGCCTTGGAAAACCAGGGCCACTCACCAGAACACAGTACATTGTAAAAGGTGCAGTTAACTCACAGGGGTTTTTGGTCCACTCCTGAAGGCAAGATCTTCTCCAAAACACAGCAAGTGCTCACCTCCTAGCGCACACACAGGTGTTCAATCTTCAGAGGCCTAGTCCCAGGGCTAGGCCTTCCCACAGGAACAGCTCCTCTGGTAAAATGTATGTCTTCCACAAGGGTTCAGTCCAAACACCAAAAACAGTGAGAACACATATTAAAAACAAAAGGAAACTAGAGTCCAAGGGCTAAGCCCTTACACAAAATTAACATTTTTACTTTTGAGAAAAGGACAAAGGAGAGAAAAAAGTAACAGGCTGTAACCAGCCAGTGAAACAATTGTCTAATGAGAACTGAGTTACACCTGAAACAGATTGTGTGTTCAACTCCTGATGCAAATCAGTCCTCACGAAAAGGAATACCAGTTAACAAACTGGCTAAATAATTCAGCCAGTTCAGGAATCAGGTTTCCCCTCCAAAAAAAAAGCAGAAAGAAACAGTAACATACTGACTGTAACACCAGCCAGCACAGTCAGTCCCCTAAACTGAGGTGACATGGAATCTCCTGTTTTTTTATTTTATTAAACAATTACAAAAGAGTTTACAGAAAAACAGTTAACATTTACAGCTGTATACAACAGCAATTTTACAAGGAAGAGAAACAGCAAAGCTAGGCCCCAAACCCTACTGTTCAACCATTTTACAGGGAGATGAGGACAAACCTCAAATCCCAGTTTCACATATGACGCGACAGTGACAGTGACATTTGTACATATAAAGCCAATCCAGTTACATAAAAAAGTGCATACAATACAGACCCAGCAAGCCCACGTCTCTCCCACCTTCCGACCTCTAAGGCAGCCCGCCCCTACATACCTTCTGGCTCTCAGTCTACCCCATGCCCCTTCCAGTTCTCGGTCCGCCCTGACACCTTTCGACCACCTCTACGACAGCCCACCCCAGTACCCGCCCGGGGTGACAGCAGTCAGGACGGCCTACCCACCTTCCGGCTTCACTAACCACCCTCAGCACCTTCGACCACCTCTGGGGCAGCCCGCATTCTGGTGAAGAGTCTGCTCCTACGTACCTCTGGGTTCTCACCCACCCCGATGTGCCGTCCAGCCAGTGGGCTAACCTGACACCTTCCAGCCACGTCTAGGAGCACCTGTCCCCTTCCCTGGGACGACAGCATGCATGGTAGCCCACAAGCTTTCCAGATCTTAGCCTGCCCCTACGCGCCTTCTGGCTCTCAGCTGCTCTGACACCTTCGACCACCTCTAGGACAGTCCATCCCGATCACCCCTTCTCGGGACGACAGCGCTCAGAACAGCCTACCCACCATCTGGCTCTTGGGGTGACTGGCATCAAGGTGGCCTACCCACACTTCGGCTCTCAGGGTGACAGCTTTCAGGATGACCCATGAGCCTCTGAGCTCACAGTAAGACCTGCAAGACCCATGGACACAAGACAGTGCAGGTGATAGACCCAACAAACAACACAATACAGTTAATTACCAAAAAGTCCTTTCTGGTACATAGTCCAAATAGAGTCTTCAAAATATAGAATCCATTCCCAGGAATGGAGTCCACTCCAGTTTTTAAGGTGCATTATCCAAAATGGAGTCCACTCCTGAAGGCAGCAAATGCACACCCCACAGCACAGGTGTTCAGTCTCCATGGAGTCCTGACCAAGCCTTGGAAAACCAGGCCCACTCACAGGAACATAGTACATGTGCAGTTAACTCAGGGGTTTGATCCACTCCTGAAGGCAAGGTCTTCACCCAAACTCCAGGATACAGCAAGTTCTCACCTCCCAGTACACACTGGTGTTCAATCTTCAGAGGCCCAGTCCCAGGGGTAGGCCTCCCCACAAGAACACAGTTCCTCTGGTAAAATGTAAGTCTTCCACAAGGACTCAGTCCAAACACCAAAAACATAAGAACACATACAAAAAAAGGGAAACTAGAGTTCAAGGGCTAAGCCCTACCACAAAATTAACATTTTTTCACTATGAGAAAAAGACAAAGTGTAACACATAGGCTATAACCAACCAGTGAAACAACAACCCCCTAATGAGAACTGAGTTACACCTGAAACATTATGTGCATCAGGAGTTTAACAAAATCAGTCCACACTAAAAGGAATGCCAGTTAACAGCTAAATAATTCAGCCAGTTCAGGAATCAGGTTTCCCCCTCCCAAAAGAAAGGGAAACAGAAACTAACAGTAACATACTGACTAAGACCAGGCAGCACTGAGTCAGTCCCCTAAACTGAGGTGACGCCGAATCTCCTGTTTTTTTTTCCTATTTATAACATTTTATTAAACAAATTACAAAACAACTTACAAAAAAAGTTAACATTTACAGCTGTATTCAACAGCAGTTTTACAAGAGAGAGGAGCAGCAAAGCTAGGCCCCAAACCCTACCTTTCAACCAGTTTACAGGGAATTGAGGACAAACCACGAATCCCAGTTTCAAATATAAAAAGACTGCAACAAATGACCTTTATACGTAAGACAATCCAGTTACATAAAAAGAATGCAGACAATACAGACCCAGCAAGCCCCTGTCCCTCCCACCGTCCAGCCACTCTAAGGCAGCCCACCCCGACGCACCTTCCAGCTCCCGATCCACCCCATGCCCCTTCCAGTTCTTGGCCCGCCCTGACACACCTTTTGACCACCTCTGGGACAGCCCGCCCCGGTACCTGCCCGGGGTGACAGCGCTGAGGACGGCTACCCACCTTCTGGCTCTCGGTCTGCCCCTATATACCGTTGGTCTCACCCAGCCCGATGCAGATCCGGCCAGTGGGCTATCCTGGCACACCTTCTGGCTACCTCTAGGACAGCCCGTCCCCTTCCCTGGGACGACACGTGCAGGGTAGCCCACAAGCCTTCTGGAACTCAGCCCGCCGCTACGTGCCTTCTGGCTCTCGGCTGCTCTGAGCCACCTTTCGACCACCTCTATGACAGCCCGTCCAGATTACCCCTTCTCAGGACGACAGTGCTCAGAACAGCCTACCAACCATCTGGCTCACAGGGTGACTGGCATCAGGGTGGCCTACCCACCCTCCAGCTTTTGGGACAGCCTACCAACCTTCAGGTTCACGGGATGGCCTACCCACCCTCCAGCTCTCAGGCTGACAGCTTTCAGGACAACCCAGGAGCCTCCCAGCTCACAGCAAGGCCTGCCGGACCCAGATACATGCAAGACAGTGCAGGTGATAGACCCAGGAAACACCACAATACAGTTAATTACTAAAAAAAGTTCTTTCTGGTACACAGTCCAAATCTATACACAGTCTTCAAAATATAGAATCCATTTCCAGGAAAAGTCCACTCCAGTATATAATGTGCAACATTAGAAATAGAGTCCACTCCAAACTACAGAGTCCGTTGCTAAAAAACAAAGCCCGCAACCAAGGGCAGAGACAACTCCTGAAGGCAGCAAATGCATAGCACAGATTCAGTCTCCATGGAGTCCTGGCCCAGCCTTGGATAACCAGGCCCACTCACAGGAACAGTACATTGTACAGGTGCATTTAACTCACAGGGGTTTGGTCCACTCCCAAAGG
>NC_057724.1:51984014-51984829 GCF_004010195.1 Chiloscyllium plagiosum
ACTTCCCTCATCAGCCACGGCCACCCATGCCTCCTCCTAGGATCTTTCTTCCTTTTTGGAATGAACTGTTCCTGCATCTTCTGCATTATACCTAGAAATATCAATCATTGTTCCTCCACTGTCATCCCTGCAAAGGTATTGACCTTTGGCCAGCTCCTCCCTCATAGCTCCATAGTTCCCTTTATTCAACAGAAATATTGTCACTTCCGATTGTACCCTCTCCCTTTCAAATTGCAGATTGAAGCTTATTGTATTATGGTCACTACTTCCCAATGGCTCCTTCACTTCGAGGTCCCTGATCAATTCTGATTCGTTGCACAATACCAGATCCAGAATTACCTTCTCCCTGGTAAGCACCAGCACCAGCTGTTCTCAGTATCCATTTCGGAGGCACTCCACAAAGTCTCTTTCTTGAGGTCTAATACCATCCTGATTCTCCCAGTCTACCTGCATGTTGTAATCCCCCAAAACCACTGTAGTAACATCTTTGCGACAGGCCAATTTCAGCTCCTGATTCAACTTAAATCCAACATTCAGACTACTGTTTGGGGGCTTGTAGATAACTCCCAAGAGGGTCTTTTTACCCTTAGAATTTCTCAGCTCTATCCACACTGACTCTACATCCCCTGATTCTAAGTCCCCCCCCCCGTGCAAGGGACTGAATATCATCCCTTACCAACATGGCCACCCCACCCCCTCTGCCCATCAGTCTGTCCTTACGAAAGCACGTGTAGCCTTGAATATTCATTTCCCAGGCCCTGTCCACTTGAAGCCACGTCTCAGTTATCCCCACAATATCGTATCTGCCAATTTCC